>NW_004797402.1:1065613-1067723 GCF_000002075.1 Aplysia californica | reverse complement strand
CCTCCTCCTCATCCTCCTCCTCCTCCCCCTTCTATTCATCGTTGTCTTCCTTGTCGGTGTCGTCCATCACTCTCATCTTCCTCTCCCTCCTCTGCCTCCTCTCTCTCTCTCCTCTCCCCTCCTCCGCCTCCATCTCCTCTTTCTACTCGTCACCACTATAGACTGTACTCTACGAAACATATTCGTTGCCATAAAGTTATTTAGTGCGTGTTCAGTTATTGACTTGTGGCTAGTCTTGTGATCATGTTGCTTTTATCTATGTCATGCTCATGCACATAACGAAGGACTTTTTTTATCCCTTGCTCATTTATATGATATTGACGCCATCTGATAAGTAGAAAAAATGCGTATGATGGTGTCCAAAAATGTATTACGTGCATGCTTAGTGTGACAAGTAACTGTTAGAGATGAAGATTCAAGGATTATAGATGCAAGTTAAAGATCTGTGAGCAATGAGGATTTTTAGAAATAATAATAAATACATTTTGGCCGCTTTGAGTTACTGAGACCATGAGGCCAGAAACCAACTTTAAATTAGAGGTGGGCAAAATCCGGATAATCTATAAGGATCTGTGAGCAATGAGGATTTTTAGAAATAATGGTGGTGATTACGTTTAAGTAATGTTAGCGTTAGTCCTATCTTCCTTTGCCCCAATGAGTCACACATAACAAAGGACTACATCATTATCTTCACATGGTTAGCTGTCTCCAGCGATGACAGGACACACAGAGTGACAACGAAATCCCAACGAATGTACAAATCATCACTTCATCGATATCACCCCATTGATAACACATTTTCTTTTTCGTTTATGCATCGATTCACAAATGATAACATGATTTTTTTTCGACGTTATCTACCATGTGATTGAGTCTGACTGACTGACTTTTCCTTAGTGCTGTACCTTTTTCTGACAAGTACACATTACACAATGACATGGTCGCTTTTAAGCACAAGGGGGGTATCCCGAAAAATGCTGTTTTGAGAAAATTAAAGGTAAAGTTTTTGCTCCTTGTTCAGTTTCTTTAAAAGACAAGGAGAGTGTTCTCTATAACCAAACAAATATACACACCAATGAAACCAAACTTCTCCTATATGTAGGGCAATGCCCACTTTTGGTGTAGGTCCAGATTTCTGGAAACCTCCGAAATCTGGGTTAGCCCGCTTGTCCGTAAAAGCGACCACATAATAAATATTGTTGCACATGTGTTGTAAGAATACACACAATCGATGTCACATGGGTTGAGAATGTTGAGGTGTTGTTAGATAGGTAGGTTCACGACGCACTGTTTGCTGATGTTGTTGTTGCTAATGGAGGGGGAGGAGGAGGAGGAGGAGGAGGAGGAGAAAAAGGAGAAGAAGGAGAAGAAGGAGCAGGAGAGTAGAGTAGAGTAGAAAAGAGAGAGAGAGAGAGAGAGAGAGAGAGAGAGAGAGAGAGAGAGAGAGAGAGAGAGAGAGACGGGAGAAAGACCTTTTAATGTCTCCAGTTAACGATTCTGTTGAACCACTCACTGGGCTAAATCTATGTTGTTGTTTTTTCCAGACAAAATGTCAGAAGAAAATACAGTAAAAACAGTTAAATTTGTTTCATATTAAATAAAGGATAACATTCTCGGTAATGATTACTTTAAACATGCACTGTGATGTCACCTGTGACCGACAATCTTCCCTTGAGGGTATTCAGTATTCACAAGTAGGCTTAACCGGTGTCTGTGGTGTAGCGGTTAGACGCTTAGCCATTGTGCGCAGAAGACGTTAGTTCGATTCCCGTGTAGGTAAAACTTTTATTGAGTCTCTCCCTCTGTCTGCTGAGACATTGTATCTCTCTCAGCCCGAACTGGGTCTGACAGACAGGGGCGCGACAGCCGCTTCATAAATGATCTAAATATAGACAGTGTCACTTGGGGCGAAACATTTCTACGTTATAGAACAAAAATTAGGCTCGCTTAAGATAAGCACCAAGACCAGAAATGTGCGCGCCATCTGCTTTTTTCCCTTTTCTGGGGAGGCATTTGCCATTGTGCTACCTTGGAGTCACTATATAATAGTTAACTATACAATAGTTACTCCAAGTGTGCTACCACAGAATTACAAAATCTATCTGACAGT
>NW_004797402.1:1053113-1060613 GCF_000002075.1 Aplysia californica | reverse complement strand
AAAACCCTATAAAAACGAAGCAAAGCAAGATATAGATTATATTGGCACACGGTTGTATTCTGTTACTACGCTTCTCTCAATGTTTGCGACAACGTTCAGCCCGCCGCTGGGTGAAATGTTAAACTTGCTGAGTGTTCCTTTTTAAAAACACAATCACTATAGGCAGGGCGCTGTGCATTTGAGGAGATTTTCAATTGAAATCAAGATTTCCTTCTTGTTTCCGTTGTAGGATTCAAGACAGACTTCATAAAAGATAAGATGGTAGTTGTTTTTTTTTACAACAAAACGGCGAAAGTGTCTGCAGTAAATGGGAAGATTTCGTAAACATGACAATAAGCGCTTTAAATAATATTTTAAACACCAGCAGGAGGCAAAACAGACAAGGGTGTTTTCAGTAGACTTTAAATATCAACTTTCCTTCTGTTTTTCAACGTTCACATCACAATTTTTAAAGATCTTGCCCATTTTCTTTTTTTCTAAAAGAATATTTTTCTCCTCGTATCGCACCTCTTTCAGTGAACTGTGCTCCAGCAAACTACTCCAGTCACCTCGAATGATCATTGGTAATAAATAGATCACACATTTTCTAAAGCGCAAATTGCTGCTCAACAGCAAGCTTTATGGGCGTTACAATCTGTTACTACCCTAGCAGACCCGGTGGCATTCTGAAACAATCTCAACTTCCCGGGAAGCATACAGTGCAATGTGCCATTTTACAGTAGCTAAAACACTAACATACTGACACGATCTTTTGCTGTCCATTACCACTTAGATAAAGGGAAGAAAACGTGTGCGTTGAGCCTCGAACCCCCGAACCCTCAATCTCACGACTTTGAGTTCACAGTAGCTTAACCACTTGACTACCAACGACAACTGACTTCAGCCTTTTCGTAAACGATCCTTTAGGGCTAAACAGTGACACTGTTCATACAAGTCTTTTCGTAAACGATCGTATCTATATAGGGCTAAACATTGACACTGTCCATACAAGACTTTTAGAAGACAATCCTATAGGACTAAACATTGACATTGTCCATACAAGACTTTTAGAAGACAATCCTATAGGACTTAATAGCAACATTGTCCATACAAGACTTTTAGAAGACAATCCTATTGGACTAAACATTGCCATTGTCTATACAAGCTTTTTAGAAGACAATCCTATAGGACTTAACATTGACAATGTCAATACAACACCCTGTAGGACTAAACATTGATATTGTCTATACTCACAAAAGCTGCCGCCCCCTCCGAAACTGTCAAATAAATCATCAAGTTCTTGTCCTGTCGTTCCACGACCTCCAAGACTGACGACGGCGAAGATGACCATAAGATATTTCGCGTTGAATGCCATGTTTATGTCCTTTTGCGCACTTTGTGGGGAAATAGTATCCTCTACAGTGTCAGTGTAGTATTGGTGCGCAAACTTCTCAAGGGCAGAGAGAC
Source organism: Aplysia californica (assembly GCF_000002075.1). Taxonomy (NCBI): domain Eukaryota; kingdom Metazoa; phylum Mollusca; class Gastropoda; order Aplysiida; family Aplysiidae; genus Aplysia; species Aplysia californica. The sequence continues at coordinate 1,059,167 of NW_004797402.1, read as the reverse complement.
TGAGAAGAAGATCCGCTGTTTCTGTGTTCGAAATTTGTGTTCGAAGATCAGGGAAGTCTTCTGTTGTGATTTCACTGCTTCGCCATCCCACCTTTTTATACCCTCAGAGTACGCCACTTTTTGCATGTAAAATCTGAGGAACCATTTTTTTTCTCACACAAACAGAGAAGAAAGCCCAAGTGCGATTTTCTTTGTAAGTCTTTGTTTTCCTGTGTTGTGGCCTAATCAAAGAAAAATGACAACACATTTATCACGGAGATACCCAGAATTCCTGGATTCTGTACGGCTGACTGACCAAAGGATCTATAGGTTATGCACGCTTATTATGACAGTTGATGCTTTCGTGGCTGGCCTTCATGAATAATTACATACAGGTAACGGGGTCGAAGGCAACTAAACCACAATAAGTACCTGTCGTGATTAAATGACCCCAGGGAAGGACAAAGAAAAAAACAATGGCATTATGCTAACAGTCTGTTAACACGGATCGTCCCTGGGGAGAAAGAAAGGTAGCTTTACCTTTTTTTATAAAAAAAAAGGAGATAAAAGAAAACATGGATTGAATAGCGACGAGGATTATGTAGGTCATCCAATGTCAAAGGCGTTGACTCACTTACTATTCATGAGACTTTCGCTAAGATCCCCCCGGAGTTCATTACAATGCAGACGCCTGTATTCACCCTACCTGCGTCACTGAGGGGCTTGACTTTCCTCCGGACAATAGACAGGTGAAAACCACACAATCTTTTTCTTAAATCTCAAGAATGCTGTCAAGGACTCAAGGAGCAAATGATATGTAGCTCTTAGACAACGTTTTCTGTTTGCTTGTCCTTTGAATTTTAACATTTCGAGACGCCAGACGATATTTTTCTGATTAATGTTTAAGAGGGAAATTGTATGTCTGTGGCGTCGGGGGTCTAGTTTTCTGTTGGACTCGCGACCGAAAGGTTATGGGTTCAATCCCCGACAAGGGGCGGGCATTGTGTCCTTGGAAAATGCACTTTCCACTAGGTTTCCTCACTTAATTCAAGAGGGAATAGGTACTCGGCTGTAGACGGTGAACATTTTTGTCGGTTTGTTTGTGCTTGCTGTTTAATCGCTTGCTTGCACTGTATGCTTCCCTAGATAACAAGAAGGATTCTGAGTGTTCTGGGGCCTGCTAGGGTAATGGTACAGATGATAAAAAATAAAGAGCTTTCTCTGAGCAAGGATAATATGTGCTTTAGAAATAATTGCCATTTGTTCTTGTTCTTGTTCTTGTTCTTGTTCTTGTTCTTGTTCTTGTTTTTCTTCTTCTTCTTCTTCTTCTTCTTCTTCTTCTTCTTCTTCTTCTTCTTCTTTTTCTAATCTTCTTCTTCTTCTTCGCGTGTATGGTTGGCGGGTGCTCTGGTGTGATTTACCCCATCTTTCCTATCAAGCACCTATGATCCTTATCATTCCTCCTCCTTTTTTTATATATGTAACTCTCTTGTAACTCATCTATTCTTCATCACTTTATTACCTTATTGTTGCAACGCAACAAGTGCCATAAAACTCTTACTTTAACTTTAAAAAACTCTGCTTCCTCTTCCTTCACTGTAGCATAAATTTGATGAATTGATTAATTATGCGCACATTTATTGATCAACTTCACCACATACTGCTACTTCCGACGTCTTGACTGAGATGGCTCCTCGCTCCTCCTTCTGTCCCTATAGGAAATAACAAGGGGAAGTGACTTTGAGAGGAACAGACTATGAAATGTACGGCGTGACATAGTTTTGAGGCACTGCGTCACCGACCTTGCGTCAATAATATGATGCGAAGAGGGGCCAGCTGACGAATAAAACATCTCTCACTAGTAATCTCCGGTGTTTTACGGCGCCTGCAACTGCATAAAGTCATATGAGCGCGCAGTATATTTCAGTTGGTATGAAAATTTGAATTTTGCCTTGGTGGCGGCCGACACCTTCTCCTATCTAGAAGTTGGGGTGTTCGCCTCTCATTTAAAGGTCCCGAGTTCAAATCCTGGTAGTAACGGAAACATTTCTTCTATAAAATTGTCTTCTTTCACCACCTTTCCTGATCTCTAGCAATGATCTGTCGTCTGATTTCATCCCCACTTTCTGCCCCCCCCCCCCTCACCTCCTTTTCCCCCTCCTCTGGGCGCCTGACTCTTTCGGCAGCCTTTCTACAGTTGCTCCTTGGCTCCTTCTCACTACTGTCTTTCAGCCACACCCCTGATCTTCTAGTAAGAAAGATCTACACCTAGCCTTCTCGGACAAGGGCGAAAGGTTTCGGAGATCCCGTGTGCTAGTTGTACATGTTAAAGATCCCTTGGTATTCTAAAATCGATATGAATAGGCTTCAGCTGCCACCCGGACAAAATTCAAGATTTCCCACCATCTGAAAATGTAAAACACTTACCCCCCCCCCCCCCCCAAACACAAACAAACTGGAAGCTACTAGACTTGTCTAGTACTATATTTGTGCCCACTGGAAAAAAGATTATGTGGTTGTTTTTTTCGTAAAGTAGGCTCCGAAAAAGGTTAGTTCCTAACCTAACCTGTTCCATAAATAGACGTAAAACGGAGCTGGAACAGAAACAAACATGTTTTAAAGAATAAAGATGTGAACAAAACACAAGGAAGGAAAGACATCACTCGTAAGCCAGACATATTATGTCATTTGACGTCCATAAATGCGATTCAAAGGATAGATTGTTAGCATGGGTTTTCTGACACTGTCTGTCCCCCGTGGTATTAAGCACCCCGCATAATTTAGCGAAATTTGATCTTTTTTTTTCTCTCATAATTTCTGATTTTTTCCCCTTGATCATTCTTTGTTAAAATTAACAGAATAGCATAATTTCACACTTTTTGGCTGAATTTGTATAATTTCAGAATTATTTTTGCATAAAACCGCCGGGACAGCACTGTTTTGTCCATCTAACATGCTGGTCTCCTGTCGCCGGCGAAGACTGTTGTTAGTTTTTGGTGTTGCTTTTGCTTTAGGTCACAAGAATGACTGTATTGAGAAGTCAGCCCCTCCTACTTCCATACCGTCTGTAGCCTATGAATAAAATGCAGCCCCCTCCCCTGGGGTAGTGCCACTGACTGTAGTGTCTTTAGGCCATTCCCAGAGGGGGGACATTTCTCGTTCAAGCACAGTAGAATTGTAAATTGGCTGATTCATGTCACGCTCAAAACTGTCCCTGATTTACAACAGGGAACTGCTGCTTTTTCTTTCCTAATCCTTACTATTGTCATTTCCCTCTACTTCTTTTGTATGTTTGTCACTCTCTTGTGACCTGCTATTTCCGGGGTTCCTTGACAGTCGAAGCAGACTTTGTGCTGTTGAAGCTAGAGAAGTGAGCATAATAAGTCTGATTCCCTGTAAAGACTTCTCTGTTGACATTCACCCCTTGGCGCTCATATGACCTTAAGCAGTTGCGAGCGCCGTAGAACCCTCTACTATAAAAAATATATGATGCCAGTTCTTAGTTTGACAGCTTAGTGGCTGGTCCCTAATCGTCTGTGTACAGTCGAACCTGCCATGACAGCCAACTATATAAGACGGCCACCTGTACAAACGGCCTCTTTCCATTTCCCCCTTGCGTTTTTTCTATTTAATTTAACTGTGTAAAACGGGCACCTGTCCAACGCGGCCGCGGCAACCATATTTTAACACAACCCCTATCACACTAAACAATAACACCTGTCTTAGACGGCAACCTTAGTGACTCCATCACGTTTTGTCATAAATTTTGCATTGGCCCCTGGCGTTGTGGGCGAGCCGTCATAATCCAATCACCTGTCTTTGTTGTCAGATAGTCCCTCCACCCGATCATGTTTCGTAGGCCCCTCCCACTGTTGACCAATAGGTACCAATGTTCAGCTGGTGGTGAGGTAAGCGTGTGATTCTTCATAACCCAAAACCCCCGCCCAGAACTCATACACAAATCGTATGTGCGACTGTCACGCTGACCGACCTGACCAACAATGTGGCTGGTGCCTTCGTGTCTTACATGGCGTGCCCTAGCAACGCGAACACGCCCATCACTACCACTAGCAACCAGGCAACCAACCCGCTGTCAGGAATTGTCAACACTATCGGGAACACAGTAGGCAGCATTTTCAGCAACCCTTTGCTGTTCCCACTCCTTGACTAGACAACGCCCTCTCATATTGGGGATTCCCCTTCACATTTCATGACATTGTAAATAAAAATAAACAACATCTACAAGAAATTCCACTTTATTTTCAACAAAACTGATCACTTAATTAAATATTGGGGATTCCCTCTCACATTTCATGACATTGTAAATAAAATTACATAACATCTACGAGTAATTTCACTTCCATACAAAACTGTTCAGTTAATTGATTTTAAAACAAGATTAGCGATTCCTTTGAACACAGTTACCAAGACAAAACATTTCGGATCGCAGTCACAAGCACCGATTATGTAAACTAACCCAAATTGTGTCGAGTAAGGCTTTCAAAACAGTAGTCCTCTCTGAGAGTTTGTACATGTTGTTAAGTCGCTATGCATGGGTAGCAAATCGTCTTGCTAAGCTGAAAGGTTTTAATCTAAGCATACTCGTAAGGTCAGCGCGACATACAAGCTCTGTACTTATATTACAGAAAACCCGGTTTGTAAAATTAATGATTTTAACTATCTAATTTTGGTTTTTGAGTGGGTACACAGCTACTGTATTTTTAGTGTAATTAAGAGCATTCTAGACTTTTTTAAAAATTAAAAATAGAACTGGACAACGAGGAAGGTAGCTGGGGTAATAAGTGAACAGACAACATTTTATGTGCATTGGGTAATAAGGGAAACATAATAAATAACAAATGACATTTATACAGGGCTCAATCCCGATTAAAGTACATGTACACAGGTTCTGAGCGCTTTACAATACAATACAATGTACCACAGTAACACAAAACGTTGTGTTCTGACTAAAAGAAAATAACTCCAAATATTCATCTTATTAATTTAAAAAACAGAAATGACTTCCGCTGACATTTGAATGAATCGTAAGATTTGATGTCCCTTAAAGTACTTGGCAGAGCATTCCAACATAACATAACATTCATTGTACTTGGGTAAAATGTGAAAATGAGACTTTTTTTGGGGGGGGGGGGGGGTTGTTTTTTAAACCCCTTGCTCATTTATATGAGATTAACGCCATCTGATTAGTAGAAAAAAGTGCGTATGATGGTGTCCAATAGTGTATTACGTGCATACTTCGTATGACAAGTAATTGTTATAGATAGAGATTCAAGGATTATAGATGCAAGTCAATGATCTGAGAGCAAAGAAGACTCTTTACTGTATTTTGGGTAAGGAATGAACCAATAACATGAAAACGGCATTTCGGGAAATCTGTAAACATATAACATTCTTTGCGTTGTATGTATGCTCACTGATAGCAAAGATCGTACATAACAAGATAGTTCACTCAGCCAAGTCCGCGCATTGATTCAGATGACGCGACAATCTTTGTCTTGAAGCTCTCTTTCGTTTCTCCAGAAGAAGAATAGGAATAGCACAGTTAGTTAGTTTCACTTTTATTGTTTTTCACACAAGTAGGGTAACTCTGATCGCAAAGTCCGTATTTTTTCGAAGAGGGCTCCACCGAATATTGAGGACACTTTTTTAATTTGCTTAGAGAGAGGAGTGAACTATCTTGTTATACACGATCTTTGCTGATAGCCACTGTTTGAGTCCACGATGTAGTCGAACCTCAAGCACCAAACTTATCAATGCATCTGCTCACGTTTACAATGGCTTGTAGTTTTCGAAAAATAAATCTAGCAAATTTTTTTCCGTCATGATACGATACTATAAGCACTACTAAGCTTTGGGTTTTTTCACTTTTTGTATATTGTGTAAAAATAAACAAATGAATAAAGGAATAAATAAATAAATACACGTGCTTATTATACACCTAGAGATTCTTTTTGGTTTGTTGTTGTTGTTGTTGTTGTTGTTGTTGTTGTTGTTGTTGTTGTTGTTGTTGTTCTTCTTCTTCTTCTTCTTCTTCTTCTTCTTCTTCTTCTCCTC
>NW_004797402.1:1051419-1053013 GCF_000002075.1 Aplysia californica | reverse complement strand
CTTCTTCTTCTTCTTCTTCTTCTTCTTCTTCTTCTTGTGTGTGTGTGTATTTTTGTCGCCAGCTGAAACAGTCTACGGGGTCACTTGATTTTTGTTCTTCATAGTACACCAAACACCGATTAAATCTAATCCGATAGTCCTGCTCAAATTATTCACAAGAGCATCATTTTCTTGTGAAATGACTGTTCTACAAAGAGCCCTTTGGTTCCATAACTCACTGAGACTAATAAACAACAGTTATGAGTCCCAGTCAGTAACCCCATTTGAGCAAAAATATTATCCAGCGTTCTGGCTACAGTGCAAAAAGGAAGTATATGTACCTGCAAACTCTGGAGTTCTAGTTATTGAATAAAAAGCACCAATTACAAACAAGACATTTGCGAGGCAGCATGGTGGAATCAGGCTCTCGTCAAAACAATCAAAGTAAAGAAACTGGCATTTTCCGCAGGTTTGTGAATTTTTATTAAGATTTTGTTTTTTGGCTCAAAACCTTTCATGCCCATTAAAGAACTCATTTCTGTGTGGATTGTTCTGAAAAACATTGATTAAAGGTACAAAAAATGTAAATTTTCAGTTACAACGGACTCTAAAGTTTAGGAAATAACTAATCCTTTGGCGGCCATTTTCTCACTAATTTTACCTCTGAAAACAGGTGCCCCCCCCAACTCCTTCATTCGCAAATATCTCGACTTGCATTCAAGATAAATGAATATTTTTTTCATCTATATAAAGAAAGGTGAACAAACATTTAGATGATATCAATAACTCTACATGCCCCAAAATTGACGAGAGCCTGATTCCACCACGCTGCCTCCCATTTAAAAGATAGATCAATAAACAGTATATTGATAGTGATGATATTGATACTGATATTGGTCTTGACGAATTTCTTGCTCTCTCGTTGCACCTGTTGTGGGCCCCGCTGTAGTAGCGAGTAGACTTGTTAAGTGTTTGAATAGAACACTGGGCATTTCTGCTTGCAGCTCCGTCTTCTGTACGACATCTAATGTCTTTATCTAGGGGACTGGGAGATCACGCTCTTAACCCTACCAGTGCGCCCTGAGGTCCTTTTGTACCCCTGGGGTTGTATTCTTCACATTGAATACTTCTAGTACGAATATCTCTTTGAAAATTTCAGTATTTCTCGAAAAAATCATTTTGACAGACTACTACGCAAAGCGTACCGATCGGATTTACGAGTAAATTTCCTGTTTGGAAAGTGGTGGCGAAGAGTTCCCCTCCTCGTATGGATACGATAGTAAAACACGACGTACGGATAGGGTTAAAGAAGAGCAGGTCCTCATCTTCCTCCTGTGGGGAAGCAGTCGGTCACAACGAGAGAGCAGGCGGAGGAAATGTTCTGGCTGCCATGCATGGAGGTTAAAGGTCCTTACTGCCATTAAACTCACCCAAAGGAACTTAAAACAAACTGTAACCTCCTTGAACTCACCACACGCACGAACGACAACTATCACTACCGCATGAACACGAACAGTTGGTGGGAACACAGAAAGGGCCCAGAAAAGAAATAAATTCTTTCGTGCGTGTCACACACTACGATACCACACACACGAACGTGGATGTTAAGTGCGTA
>NW_004797402.1:1048570-1050842 GCF_000002075.1 Aplysia californica | reverse complement strand
TACACACACACACACACACACACACACACACACACACACACACACACAGAGAGAGAGAGAGAGAGATACACACATCATACATGTACTTTCAAATAGAATTACCGTGTCCCAGTCCATTATGAAGACGTGCTGTTTTGAAACATACCTTCTTTATCAGTGCACATATTTCCAATCTGTTTTCTTCCTTTGAAACGTAAAACAGGTAAGCAACAAATTCATACAATGACAAAATTATGTAAATTCGTGTTTCTGATTTTGTGTATTATGGTTCAAGATGTGTCTTTGGTCTGCGGCCAGACGTTAAATGTCCGAAACACCTTTAAAGAGTTAAAGCGGAAGAACTTTTTCCGTCCAGCAAACAGGAAGAGGAATATCACAGCTATGATGAAGATCACAGGAACAAATATTTTGCTAGCTAAATCGGCGTCCTGTCGATGTACCGGGTTAGGGCCCACCACCGCGTCCTGTCCCAATTCCTTGCTGATTTCTCCCCCTGGTTTCCTTTCCAGTTGCTCCGGTTCGGTATCTGCAACTTTCTTATGGTTGGGTGTTAGCTCTTCCACTTTCTCAGCCTCCAGCCACCTGTTAATTAATGAATGCAAGAATAAATGTAAGGCATTGTGGTGAAATCAGGCGCTCGTCAAAATAACGAAATCGAAGAAATCAACACCCTTCCACTCTCTCGGTAATTTTTTCCCCCAATTTATTCTTTCCTTTTTTTTTTTTTTTATCCAACACCGTTTACACCGTATCTAATAACTCGTAATTTCAGTGTGGATTTTACTGATCAACATTTCTGAAAGGCACAAAAAAGTAAATGTTCAGTTTCTGATCGCTAAGAACACTTCAGCGTAAAAGTCACAACACTTTGCCGGCCATATTCTCGCTAAATCTAACCCTGGAGTCCTCCTTAACTCGCAAGTTTGGTTCCGCCGGCTTAAACTTAACGTCATGGCCATGTCGCTGGGCAAGGAAAGGGAGTTGGGGTGCCACTTGGGGGTAGATGTTACCTCATCATGTGAGCCCTGAGCGATGCAGATGGTCAGGGTAGTGTGGGTGTGAAATCTCACAACTGCCCGTGAGAGTGCTCGAGTAGCGAGCCACTACGGAAACTTCCCTGGGTAGAGGTGTGAGAGGTATGAAATTAGATTGACCAATGTCTGCCTCCCTCATCGTACGGCCAGCCTAGAGAGGAGATCCTCAAATTGTTGTTACATGATGGCAGTGAGGGGTGGCATTGGTTGACTGTGTTTGTTACACCTGTGGGTGGGGCAAAGGGTGGAAGCAAGGGAGATGTTCAAACGTTTCTGTTTTTAATAGGTCAAACAGTGGTCCTATTAAAGGAAAGCGCTGGTGGTATTTGGTTGGATAAGTAAGCAGTGTTGCCAGATTGGCTCCTTTCCCGCCATTCTTGGCTCCTTTTTTTAGCTCGAGGCGGCTTTTTTTCGACTTGGCGGGTTGGCTCCTTTTGTGGCTCTTTTTTATGTCATTTCCTTAGCCTAGTCCCAGGTCTGTTTTTGTTTTTGGTTGCTGTTTTTTTGCTAGATATATATTTTGTTGAGTTGGCTTTTGTCTTTGTATTTGGTAGTTGCTTTGTAATGGTTTGATTTTGTCAGAGTTTTCCTTTTTGTCTTTGTAAATTTATGAAAATCTCTTAATTTGACAGTGGCAGGCTTTTATTTCATTTCTGGCAACTGGCATGAACTGCGACTTCTGTGACCCTGGCGGGAGATCCGTTCGAACATTCCATTTGTGTCAGTCAGTCAGGGCTGCCAGTTTGAAATGGGGCCAATTTGCTCAAATTTGGCTCTTTAGGATTATGACTGGCCCCCCAAAAAATAGTTGGCCTGGTTTGCCCCAATTTGGCTCATTTTAATTTTAGATTTCACCAAAAAAAAAAAAAAAAAAGCAACGAGGCTTTTGCCGCAAACCAAAAAGCAGTTTCTTAGTCCCGAATGGTTGGCAGTGAAGGCAAGCACAACAACAGCGGCTGCGTGGAATAATGGCTGATAAAAAAAGTCGTGTTTACATTGTGGATCTTGCAGAGGATTCTAGCGTCAAGACAGTTAGTTCACAAACATTTTAGCTTGGTTCAGTGAGTCGTCCACATGAAGGAACCATGGCATGATCACTGACAGTGACAGGATGAACAGTATCGTGCAATGAGGACTGAAAAGGATCAGGTACCGTTCCGTAATCAATCATACTTTTTGATTTATTAATGTTATTTATTTTCGTTGATATTTATTTATTTTATTCACAAAGATGGGGG
>NW_004797402.1:1041985-1048470 GCF_000002075.1 Aplysia californica | reverse complement strand
GGGGTAGTTTGAAACGAATGCATGGGTGTACACTAACAATTATATTGATGGCGGGTTTATTTGGCTCTTTTTGTATGAGAATGAAAATAGGATGGCTTGTTTTTTGGCTCTTTTTTGTCTTATTGATGGCGGGTTTCAAACTTTTTATCTGGCAACACTGTAAGTAAGATTGACTCATGTCATTATCAGACAGGATCGCAATTGAGAGGTGTGACGTTTTGACCACTGATTGCCAATCGGACAAGCGATCCTTGATCCCACAGGATGGGCATTTGAACCCTCCCCACCCCCACCCCCCTCTCACTCTTTCCATCTCCCCCTAAATTTCCCTGTCTTTTTAGTAAGAGTTTTACTGCACTTGCAACACAATAAGGCCATATAATTGCCGAAGATTAGAGGTGTTAAAAGAGAGTAACAAACACAAAAAAGAAGGAGGAGAGATAAGGAGGATAGATGTTGATAGCAAAGAAGAAGCAAATCACACCAGAGCACCCGCCAACCATCCACAATTTCCAAGTCTAAGACGGAATTCTTTTTCTGGCTCCCCTGCGATTTCGTCTAACAAAGGTGCAACTGTATCTCCCCTTAAGCGAACGAGGCCTCTCTTTACAGCCGCTCTGATTAAGCCTGCTACAGCTATGAGGGTAAATGTAACAACCACAACAAAATAATATACGACTGGCTGGTATTCTTGTCCTAGTTCTAGGTCCTCCCCAAACTCCCAGCTGATTCTTCCCCATGGTTCCCTTTCACTTTTAGAGTCCTTCACTTTGGTGAAGGCAACTTCCTTTTCCTTTCTTGATAGCTGTCCAATGTGTTCCGCAGTCAGCCACCTGTTAAAGAATGCACGAGTGATAAAATGTCTTACGTCTTCATCGACAAAATTTGATTCATTTGGGACCCCGGCTGCTTTGGCCCTGCCTGTCGAGGCTAACCTTAATAATAATATAATAATAGTAATAGTAATATAATAATAATGACAAAAACAACAACCACAGTAATAACAACAACAACAATAGTAACAATGATAATGATCCCCCGACTCCCCGAAAAATACATATATACACACATACACATCATCATCATCATCGTCATCCGGTGCCTTGCCGACTGGCGTGGGCGATCATGGACTTCCACTTCACTCTGTCCTGCGCTGCAGCAATGGTGTCCGTTGTTCTTGCTGCTCCTAGCCATGTTGTCATCTTGTCCAGTAACTTTTCCCTCTGTCTGCCTCTGCTTCTCTTTCCATCAAACTTTCCTGTTGTTACAATATTCTCTAATGCTTCTTTCCGCATTGTGTGTCCCAAGAAATTTGCCTGTCGTTTTCGTGATTAGTTGTTTTCTATAATTTGCTTCAACCAGGACTTCTTCATTTGCTTTTCTAGCTGTCCATGGGATACGTAGCATGCGTCTTATGAACCACAACTGTCGCTACAATTGTTCTTTCCAGCTGTTATTGATTGTCCACGCATACACATACACACACACACACATACACATACACATACACATACACATACACATTCACATACACATACACATACACATACACATACATATACACATACACATACACATACACATACACACATTGTTTAAGCGAACGCGTCAAAAGAGGGAAGGGAACTGAGGGTATGATCTACATTCCGACTCGCAGGTTAAGGTCATCGGCTGACAAAAAGAAATTTCTTTTACCGTCTATGAAAGTTAAAACAATGGGTGAAAGGGCATTTGAATATCAAGGCCTCAAGATCTGGGATGCTTAGCCCAGTAGTTTAAGAGTGATGAAATCTTTTGATTTATTCAAATGTCAGCTGAACTCATTTCTGTTTTTAAATTGAAAAGATGAATATTTTGAGAGATTTTCTTTTGGTCAGAACACAATGTTTTTATGTTATTGTTGTATTGTAAAGCGCTCAGAGCGTGTGTACTTTAATTGGGGTTGAGCGCTATATAAAATATGTGAGGCATCATGGTTGTAATCAGGCGCTCGTCAAAATGATGTCATCGAAAAAATCGGTATTTTTCGACCGGTTTTGGAAATTTTTTCGAATTTTCTTTTTTTTGGGGAGGGGGGGGGGTTGGCTCGCAGCACCTTGTATGTCCATTCAAAAACATTCTTCTGTGGGGATTTTATCCAAAAAAACCGTTGATTAAAGGCACGAAATCTATAGCTATGGAAGTCACCCAAATGTGGCGGCCATTTTCTCGCTAATTTTACTTCTGAAACCAGGTGACCCCTCCTCCTCCTTCAATGGCAAATATCTCGACTTCTAGTCAAAATAAATGTGTCGTCTTTTTTAATTCAAATACAATGTAAACGAACAACCTTTAAGATGACACCATTAACTCCTTTTACCCATAAATTGACGAGTGCCTGATTCCACCGCGTCATGACACATAACATGTCATTTCTTGTTACTTACGAGCACTTGGCGTTGCCATTTGTCTTGTTGTAGCTGCCCAGACAGCACATGATAGCGCCGTCAGATCGACATGCCGAGCCTCGCCGACGAACCTGTCCTTCCGGGCACTTCTCAGGACAAGGACGACACTGAAACATCATGGGGAAAATTAATTAATAGTGCTTTTATTTGCATTCTTTTTACTTGGCTCTTTCATTTTTAGAACTAAATTTGTTAGCTAAATATCAATTATTTCGTTCCTCCTGCATTAGAACTGAACACGTAAGTAAAAACGTTCACTTCTCCACAACAAAACCATTCAAAGGCACAACTCACAGGGCGGGCACGTTTGCCTCCCACAGGTTCGCGGTCACAGAGGCACTTAAAATCGTGGTATGACAAACCATGAACCAATCACAATTCACTAGAGCACTTTCCTGGATTGCTCCGGAGCTAACATAATTGGTCGCTTTTAAGCACAAGGGGGCTATCCCGGTAAATGCTGTTTTGAGAAAACCGAAGGTAAAGTTTTTGCCACTTGTTCAATTTCTTTAAAAGACAACGAGAGTTTTCTCTATAACCAAACACATTCACACAAATGAAACCAAACTTCTCTTATAGGTAGGGCAATGCCCACTTTGGGGTAGGTCAAGATTTCTGGAAGCACTCGAAATCTGGGTTAGCCCACTTGTCCTTAAAAGCGACCAATTTTGGAATAGAATAGAGTACAGTCTATTGCGTATATTTTTAGTCTCCCGAACTGTGGGCTATGTTTCGGCACTATTCGACAGGAGGACAATTGAGATGTGTCGTCTTATTAATATTAATTTACCGCCAAACTCGGTAGGAGAGTCGTCATAGCTTGGGTTATCCCGAAGAGCGATTTATATGTCAGATTACCACTGTTGAAAATCCTATTATGTTTAGATAAAGCGCGTGGACTTTGGCATGGCATAGTAGATGTTTCACGGCGCTATAGACACAGAAATGATAGTTACGGCGCCATCGAGGACCTTGTTTTGATAATAATATTTGGTTAGTGCTTGTTTCTGGCTTCTTTTATTTTATTATTGTGGGTGCTTTACGTAATATATAATTTTTTTTTAATTGGACAGCACTGCACGACCATGCTTTCTGGACGAACCGCGCCTGGTGCTTCTCCTTGGCCCCTTCTTACTGCTGCCTTTAAGCCACAACCCTGATCTTGTGGTAGGTAAGAATACACCCATCCTTCTCGAATACAGACAAAAGAAATGTTGTAGGTCCCGTGTGCAAATGGCTCACGTTAAAGATCCCTTGGTGGTCCAAAATCGATAAGAGCAGGCTGCTGCCGCCACCCGGGCAAAATTCAAAATTTCCAACCAACTGAAAATGTATAATATGTTCCGTGCGCTCATATGACCTTATGCAGTTCAGAGCGCCGTAAAACACTTACCCAAAAAAAAAAAGCAACAAAAAAACACAAAACACAAAAAACACGACCTTAGGGTTGCGAGTCGGACTGTATTACCTCCCCTCCATCGTTGTACATGTTCTCAGGGCAGGGCGTGTCCGAGAAGACCCTGGTAGAGCTGTCCAGGCAGTCCCTGTTCAGGTGCCACTCTTCCTCCTGGTATTGGTGTGCTGGGCACTTCCTGGGGAGTTGGTCACAAAAGGAGCAAAGTGTAATATGTTAGTTGTGTTATTGTTGTTGTTGTTATTGTTGTTGTTGTTGTTATTGTTGTTGTTGTTTTTTGGTAAGTGCTTTACGGCGCTCGCAACAGCTTAAGGTCATATGAGCGCGCGGGAAACGTTAGGCAGTTTCATTTTGGTAGAAATTAATTTTGAATTTTGTTCGGGTGGCGGCCGAAGCCTACTCTCATCGATCTTGGACCATCAAGAGATCTTTAACTTGCGCAACCTGCATACGGGTCGGGGACCTCCGAGATTTTTCGCCCTTATCCGAGACGGCTAAGTGTTAGATCTTACCAACCCTAAAATCAAGGGTATGGCTGAAAAACAGCTGTAAGAAGGAGCCAAGGAGTAACAGTAGAGAGGCTGCAGAAAGAGTCAGGAGCCCAAAGGAGGGGTTCAAAGGGGGGGGGGGGGGGGGCAGAAAGTGGACACGAAAGCAGGCGACAGAACATGGTTAGAGAGCAGGCAAGGAGGTGAAAGGAGAAAATTTTAGTTTAATGTGCCCCGCGCTCTCGTATGACCTTATGCAGTTGCCAGCGCCGTAGTAAAACACTTGCAAAAAAACCCGCCAAAAAACTACAAAAACAACAACAAAGAGACAAAACCAAAACCAAAAAAAACCCCACCCCCAAAACAAATCAAAACTAAACAAAATCATTCTCAGAAAACTTTACTGGTTATTGAAAAAGAATTCAAAGCCTTAATAAACTCGTGCTAAAAGGGGAGGTCGACGTTTCGCCGCAATTACGTCACAGCATGAACCTGTGGAAAATATAAGAAAGATCGTTTCGCCGCAGATAGAATTCGATTACAACTAGATTCAGTTTAGTACGTTGTGAGTACACTGCAGTAGTAGTTGTAGTAGTAGTAGTAGTAGTAGTAGTAGTAGTAGTAGTAGTAGTAGTAGTAGTAATGGAAGTAGGACTTTGAGTAGGATGGGTTTATATAATAATACAGACTTCAACACACTTGCAAATACTCTGAGTGGTCTTATCGGGTCGACCTGCACGTGGGCGTTCTTTGACTGATCCAGAGGCTTGGTGACGCTGCCTCAAGCGGACAATGACAGAGTGTGACACTGAAGGCCTTCTAGCAACTTCTCAGGCTTCAACTCCAACCTGCAGCCATGTCATAGCTCTCGCACGTTCAAAGTCTCTCAGCTTTCATCATGGTGGCATGTTGATGCCATACTGGATTTTGCGCAAACGGCGGCTTATATTGCTACCAAAGTGAGCACAGTTCGAGACCGTACGTCCGTTTATGACGTGCACCAGAAATTTTAACTGAGGAATGTCCGTATTGTCACCCACAAGTCGATAAAAAACCGCAAATTTGACTAAAATTCCCCGAGGATTTCCGTGCTGTACGTAGTGGTTTTGCTCCATTGGGAAGCTTGCAGTACGCATTGGTAGCCTATTAATATTAATAGTATTAACACTTCCAGAGCAAACATTTTTAAAACATTCCTTGCTGTCTTTTTCGGATTTTTTTAAAAATCAGGGTGTCTGTCAAGGTGGTCCTTAGCTTATGTTGAAGTCTGTAGGATTGCACTGGGAAAGGCGAGCTAAAACAGAAGACATAGCTCTGAAAATCAAAGATACAGTCTCCACAGAAGGCTGACAGGGTTCAGTCCCCTTTCTTTTATCCTCCTAAGCAAAAATCTCGATTTTGGCAAAAATGGACTTCGGTACGTTATTGAAATGACCCCTTCCATTACATGACGGAGATAAAGGGCGATAAGGCGGTAACCATATGAACGCCCGACATGGACGGTCAAACCAAACCGTCTTCGGTCACAAAAGAATGTGCACCGGCTCTTTAGTAAGGGAAGGTAACAAAAAACGGTTTCAGCTACCATACTGACGCCCGACGTCCTGCGTCGTCCCCGGTCAGACCGTCTCCGATAAAACATGTTCTATCGAAGACGGTCCGTCGGGCCGTCGGGAGAGATGGGAGGTAATTTGAATGATTTATCTCTGCATAGTTGTGTCCCCTTTCCAGGCCTCAATGGCACTACACAGAATTCTAGCTGCTGTTCTTGGTCAGCTCTGCATATCTCTAGCATTTCATTGAAACTGCTATGGAATTTTTCACTATCTTCCAACAACTGCGGAAACAAATGATGAAATTCACATAGCGTATCCCGCTTTCTTTGGATGGGATGAACCGAAACTCTTCTTTTCTTGGTTTTCCTTTTTAGTCTGCGTCTCAAAAGCAACAACAACAACACTTTTCTTCTTCTACCACCCGCCATATTTGCAAGACGGCGGTGTCTGACCGCCACAGAATTCTACACTAATAGAAGCGGAACTCCCTCTTCGCGATCGCCGATTCGCTGTGAGGAATTGAAACTAAAACATGGCGGCCGGTTGAGGGCACCTTTGGCTGCGCCGCACAGCGAGGCTT
>NW_004797402.1:1035051-1039185 GCF_000002075.1 Aplysia californica | reverse complement strand
GCCAAACTCCGGTGTCTGACCGCCAAACTCCGGTGTCTGACCGCCAAACTCCGGTGTCTGACCGCCAAACTCCGGTGCCTGACCGCCAAACTCCGGTGCCTGACCGCCAAACTCCGGTGTCTGACCGCCAAACTCCGGTGTCTGACCGCCAAACTCCGGTGTCTGACCGCCAAACTCCGGTGTCTGACCGCCACACTCCGGTGTCTGACCGCCACACTCCGGTGTCTGACCGCCAAACTCCGGTGTCTGACCGCCAAACTCCGGTGTCTGACCGCCAAACTCCGGTGTCTGACCGCCAAACTCCGGTGTCTGACCGCCAAACTCCGGTGTCTGACCGCCAAACTCCGGTGTCTGACCGCCAAACTCCGGTGTCTGACCGCCAAACTCCGGTGTCTGACCGCCAAACTCCGGTGTTAATATGGTCGGCCGCACTCGACGGAAAACGGCGGGTCTGGTCTGACTGTGGGTGTCGGGCGTTACTATGGTTCTACCAAGGACTACTATACTCAGTCCAAGAAATTACTCCGTCATTTCGCAAATGTCTTACTCCGCGGTCTGCACAATGTAGAGAAGGATCACCAAAAGAATGCAGCCCTGCTACAGACATCCATCAAGTAGGCACGTAAGGCGGATTCACTTGGTGAGTAAGGCTAATTCTTGTTGCTGTATTTGCAAACATTTTTTAAATGCTTTTCATACTAATATTTCTGCTTGACATAACAAAAATATAGAAATAAAATGTATTACTATGCTACAATATTGCGTTCAACAACATTACAACAGGTTTTAGCTTTCTCACACTCAATATGAAATGTATCTTGTGCCTAGTGATAAGTTGGACATGTTTATATGATGGCCTTCGCTAGCCAAGTCAGGAATCCGACGGTGCACGTCCTTGAGTATAGTAGTCCTTGGGTTCTACCCTTAGAAGAGGATAACTCACTCGCAATGTGAGCGTGGCTCACTGCTCCCCTCACAGCGTGCCACGAGGTATGTGTTTCCGTGGCACTTGAGGCATACGACGTCGATGTCTTTCCTGGAGAAAAAACAACAAAACAAACAACAAAATATTGTCGAGTGTGAAAAGTAGCAAGCTACTTAAAATTGGGACTAAAATACACTAATTAGTATGTAACACAGGCCGCTCTAAAAATCACAAGAAGGTAAAAAAAACCCAACCCAAAACAAATAAATAAACAAATAAATCAAGAAAGAAACAAGTAAATAAATGAATGAATGAATGAATGAATGAATGAATGAATGAATGAATGAATGAATGAATGAATAAACGAATAGATGAAAACATAAATAGATAAACAAAATGTGAATTATAAGGAGGAAAAAAGAAACCGCCCCCCCCCCCACCCCCACCCACCACCCTGTTGCACGCAAAAGACCAGGCTACGGCAGTGAGTATCTTTCTCTTATATCTCCTAAGACTTTCCGCTGGACCGTTGTATCTATATATCTCTCATCCCGGGCTGTTGACCAGCAGGTCTCAATTGTGCCAATGTGGGTGTAAAAACACGCCTGCAATGAATACAGTATGTCAGTTAGTGGTTATTCAATGTTTAAGGCCATTGGCCCACATCACTTTATGTGGCGTCGGTAACCTAGTGGTTAGGCTACCGGACTTGTAATCGTGAGGTTGCAGGTTCGAGGGTTGGAGCCTTAGCTCGGTCCGACGTTGTGTCCTTGGGAAAGGCACTTTACATGAACTTCCCACTTGGCTCGGTCCTATCGGAGACGGACGTTAAACTTGGAGGTCCCGCCGCTTAAATAACCTAATAGTGTTGATAGGGGCGTTAAACCCATACCATTTCACCACATCACTTTAACACACATTTTACTACTTTGAATACAATGAATAAGTCAGTGTTTATTCAATGATTAAGGCCGTTGCCCACATCACATCATAAAACACACATTTTACTACATTGAATTGAATAGGTATTATCAGTAAAACTCTGTGGTATAATGTGTAACAACCGTTGTTATTGTTATTATTATTATTATTATTATTATTATTATTATTATTATTATTATTATTATTATTATTATTATTATTATTATTATTATTATTATTATTATTATTATTGTTGTTGTTATTATTATTTATTTTTTTAAAATTATTATTATTATTATTATTATTATTATTATTATTGTTATTATTATTATTATTATTATTATTATGCATTATGTATTACCTACAAGTGATGATCTTCAGACTAAGGACACAACACACAAGACTGAGACAACATATGTACAGATGTTTTAAACTAGCACAATCACCAAAATGCCAGTGTGGAGAGGCGGACCAATCTGTTGAACACATCTTTCAGCACTGCAAGACACACAGGGCCCTGAGACAGGAAACGTGGCCAACCCCACAGACGCTACAAGAGAAGTTATACAGGCCGACAGATGAACTGAGCAGGACGGCCCAGTTTATGACAGATACCAGACTTCAAGTGTGATGCGATCGAGAAGAAGAAGAAGAAGAAGATGTATTACCTATAGTACCATTTTTCTTTAATGGTTATCGGGATCGTCGCTGCTTCAACACAAAAGGCCGGGAGAACCGCCAGCAGCAGCGATACCGCGCTGATCACTGGAACTTTCATCCTCAGGTTTGACCACGGAGTTGGAGAAGTGCTCTGAATTTTAAAAAATAAACAAGAATCACCCAGTTCATTCACGTAAAACTATGTTTTGTTTGCTTTAGTAAGGTTTTACGGCACTCAAAACTGCATGACGTCATATAAGCGCCAAATGGTGGGTGTCAACAGAGAAGTCCAAACGGGAAATCAGGCTTACTCAGCTTACCTCTCTAGCCTCAACAGCCCAAAGTCTGCTTCGACTATCAAGGCACCACGGAATTGGCTGTTTACAAGAGAGTGACAAACATACAACATGCAAAAGAATGATAGGAATGTGATATCAATATGAATGATAGCCGGTGAGGTTGAGGTAGGGGGGGGGTGGTGTGTGTGTGTGTGCGGTGGGGCGGGGGGTGTCAGTATGAATGATAGCAATGATTGCCGTTCAGTTTCACAAACCACGAGCGCCACTGATAATCACCATGTTCGAGCATGACACCTACCAATCCAGGAAGACAATATTAAGGGGTCTCTCGTGGCCTATAGGTTTGGTGTTGGCCTCTCATTCAAAGGTCCCGTGTTCGAATCCGGGTAGCGACCAAAACAATTTTCTTCTCTAAAATTGTCCCCTTTCACCTCCTTTCCTGCTCTCTAGCAATATTCTTTCGTCTGCTTTCGTCTCCTCTTTCTGCCCCCACCCCCTCACCTCCTTTGCCCCCTCCTCCGGGCTCCTGACTCTTTCTGCAGCCTTTCTACTGCTACTCCTTGACTCCTTCTTACAGCTGTCTTTCTGCCACACCCCTGATCTTCAGGTTCGAAAGATCTACACCTAGCCTTCTTGCACAAGGGCGAAAAATCTCGGAGGGCCCGTCTGCAAGTTGCGCACGTTAAAGATCCCTTGGTAGTCTAAAATCGATAAGAGTAGGCTTCGGCCGCCACCCGCTCAAAATTCAAAATTTCCTACCAACTAAAAGTATTATGTGTGTCCCGCGCGCTCATATGACCTTATGCAGTTGCGAGCGCCGTAAAACACTTACAAAAAACAAAAAAAAGACAATATGTGTTACGACGCGGTTGAATCAGGCGCCCGTCAATTTTTGGGCAATATAGAGTTATTGGCATAATCTTAAAAGCTTGTTTACTTGTACTTTCTTTAGGGTGAAAAATATACCCATCTATCTTGAATAGAAGTCGAGATATTTGTGATGAAGGAGGTCGTGGGTAGCCTCTTTTCTGAGGTAAAATTTGCGAGAAAATGGAATTTGTAACTGCTATAGCTGGACAGTCCTTGAAAACTTAAAATTTACAAATGTTGTGCCATTAATCAATGTTTTTCAGTAAAATTGACATTTTAATGAATTTTTATATTGACATAAAAGGTGCTTGGCCAAAATACAAAAATTTGACTGAAGTTGGCCAACTGGATGAAAAAATTCCTATTTCTTTTTTTTTTTTTTAGTAGAGGTTTAACGGCGCTCGCAAGTGCATAAGGTCATATGAGCGCCAGAAGATTAGAGGTGTTACAAGAGAATAA
>NW_004797402.1:1030540-1031602 GCF_000002075.1 Aplysia californica | reverse complement strand
GATGAGAAAGGGTGGGGGAGGGGGGGAAGGGTGGGGGAGGCAATTACAGCGAATTATAGACGATTTCCAGGTGAGAACTATAGATATGGGGTACATAGAAGCGGAACCAATAAATTGGCAAAAAGATATTATTAATCCGCATACAGAAAATTGAGGCTAAAACAGCACCTGGACATGGATGGCTGGTGCCTCTATAAATAAATCATTGATGGTCAGGTCAGACTGCTTTCTCAAAATACATATGTACCACTCTGTTGTTTCAATAATGCAATTTAATCAAAATTATTTCTAAAATTTTCATTACAATTGCCTTCAATGTACCAATGTATTCTAAGGGAAAGTTTAAAGAATTTTAAACAATATACATTGTAGGCTACATGTATATATAGAAAGTTAATTTTTTTAAATAATTGATTTAAAAGACAACACCGAAATATAAATAGAAAAAACATTTCCGTTCCCCCCCTCCCTCTCTCTCTCTCTCTCTCTCTCTCTCTCTCTCTCTCTCTCTCTCTCCCGTTCTCACACGCTATTTTTACAGTCTCATGGTGGGGCATACACATCAGACCCAGGGGGAGAAAGGCAATGATGATGATTATGAAGGTATAATAATAATATTATATTTAATTCCGTCAGGCTGCTCACTTCGTTTCAACAAACTTTCTTCGACTCTCAAACTAAAGAGGGAAAAGCACAGATTTATCGCAACGATTCCTTATACAATAGTATGATAATCTGCAAATAAATGTTTTCGCAGAACGAATCAAAACTGAATTTTTTTCTGTGGCAGAGATATTAACATCATAGGCATACACAAAAGAAGTTACGTTTAGCGCTCCAATGTCTCATCTACCCGAGGAAACCCCCAAAGGAATCTTTCAACAACAATTCAATTTATGCTAATATGGTACTATACATACGCGATTTCCCTAATAATACGAAGTCCAAATCAAATAAACGAGTCCCTTATGATAGCTGCACAGAATTCTACACTTATAGAACGGGAACTGTACCACGTGACCTGTGAGGAGTTGAAGACCGAAAACAATGGCGTCTTGAGGG
>NW_004797402.1:1023121-1026343 GCF_000002075.1 Aplysia californica | reverse complement strand
CCTCTCTGAGTCCAATAACCAGGAAGACCACGAGGCAAAGAGCAACCATGGGCGAAAACATAGAGAATGCCGAAACTAAAGCGGCTGAAGATCGACGCCAGTAGGTGTCTGCTTGATTCCAAAGAGAGGGCGCCTAAGGTCGAGATCCAAGAAAAAAATTGCACCACAACACAGCTGGTGTTTATGAAGCTTTTATTGGGGGGGGGGGGGCACAAATTTCCTAAAATATTGCTTAAACGTAATTCTGCTCGGTTGCCACCCTAATTTGACGACTCTGTTATTAGTTTTTGTCTACGTACCAGGTCTGAAATGACCATTTTAAATTGCCCCCTGTCCAGTTGGGTGACGAGACGGCATTGAGAGATCGCGACCTCAGTACTTTCTTGTCGTATCTCCATTTTTAATAACAGTGAAAACAGTTTATAACAAAGAGTGAGCTTAATAAGAAGTTACATTTTCACTGTTAAAAAATGGAAAAGGGACAAGAAAGCTCTGAGGTCGCTAGATGACAGCAAGGCGCATTTCCCACTTTTTCGGCGCAATAAGAATGCAGTTTGGATTCCGATAAAGCCGACAACGCCAATCCGAGTTTAAAGCCACCTGCAGTCTGCGAGGTCTAGGCGGGGCAAGATGGAAATCATAAGGGCATTTACTGAGTCAGTCTCCGAAATCGGCGTTCTCTATGTTTTCGCCCATACGCTATACTACTCTCTGAACTGTGTTTTTCAGTCCTCACTTTCATGTTGACATAAAACACGCTCAATAACGCACGAATAGACGGGTGATAGGTGTGAATGGTCACACGTTCCTGCGTTAAAAGAATGCACGAACATGCATGTTTGGTGTATACAAGCCATCATAGTGCGGTCAAAAAATTCGTGACGCAACGTATCCTCAAATATCATTATTACGGGTGAATCAGTCACCCGTACTTTGCACAACAGTTTGTCTCAATTTGTCTTAACTTAATCATATTTTCCCACAACAATTGAGGTTAGACTAAATCACTGGGGACTTCATGGGGTACGAGCAGAGTAAAGAATTTGTTAAAAAATCAGGTGTGTTCGGTAGAATTAGTAGAATTGAACTTTTCTCATTGTAGTGGCGGTGAGTTCTGAAGGGCTCATAGGCTTGAGCCCCTCCCCCTCCCCACCAACCACCCCCAACTCTATCCCAAAGTAAGTTTCTCCATATCATGAAATAAGCAGAAAACCGTTTTGACTGCACGCAATGAACACAGAGTTATCAACTTGGCGGCTTGCTCGTTTATCCAATCACTGTTGCCACCGCTTACAACTATAGTAACCCAGCAGCCAATCAAATATCTTTAGGGCTTGGCAAAGGATGAGCCCTTTCTCACGGCCCGTCCCTAATGAAACTCTTCCTGTAAAAAAGGTAGAAGACTGGAAAAAAATAACATTGCATGGAGGGCTCAGGCTCTCCTAGCCCTTACAATGAGGTGAACGTTTACGACACACTTCCCCCCTCTGACACAGAGATACCTATGCGCTCATTGGTTCTTTGTTGGGTGCGTACAACTTTCTCGACTACACGGCCTAATCCAGCTCATAGAAGTAATATATTTGACGCGCTGTGTGTGCATGCTTGTGTTTGTACCGCTGAGATTTAACAGTTATAAATCAGGTCGAACTACTTTTAATAGAACTTTTTCATCAAATGAAAAATAATTAGAGGAAATTTGAAGGTGGATCGGCTTCGTACCCACCATCAATAAGAATTTAAACTTAGAACAAAGAGATGGAAAATAAAGGTGACTCTTCTAATTTGAATGGTTTTCAAAATGTCGTGGCTCACCGTGAGTATAGAAAAACCATCACTGTTTAGTTCTTATTGCTTGCTATTTGGTGGTAAAGAAGTGGAATCAACTTAAGCCATACCCAAATTTTGGTCCACCCACCGCCACTGATTCATTGACCAATTTGTATTGAATGCCGCTAGTATTATTTGTAATCGTTCTTTTCCCCCAGTAGCACCTGGCAAAATAAATATTTCACCTATTAAACTGGTTAAAAAAAGAATTGGGTGTTAGGTAAATTTGTCCTTTAAAAAAATCGGGTATTGAGAAAACTGGTCAAAAATAGGAAAGGGTATTACGGAAACTGCTCCAAAAGAGATCGGGTATTCAGTAAACTGCTCCAAAACAGATCGGGTATAACGGAAACTGGTCCAGAACAGATCGGGTATTACGGAACCTGAAGCAAAAGGAAGGCACACACCCGAGACGTGACGTAATCAGCACGTCTCACACACACACCCCTCCCCCGGGGCGGTGCCGCTGACTGAAGTGTCTTTAGGCTATTCCCAAAGGGGGGACATTTCTCGTTCTTATACATAGTAGAATTGTAATTGTAAATGGGCTGATCAAACAAATTCATGCTCATAACTGTGCCTGAACTACAACAGGAAACGGCTGCTTTTTCTTTCCTAATCCTTACTATCTTCATTTTTCCTCTACTTTTTTTGTATGTTTGTCACACTCTTGTGACCCGCTATTTCCGGGGTGCCTTGATAGTAGAAGCAGACTTTGTGCTGTTGAAGCTAGAGAGGTGAGCAGAGTAAGTCTGATTCCCTGTAAGAACTTCTTCGTTGACATCCACCCCTTGGCGTTCATATGACCTTATGAAGTTCGAGCTCCGTAAAACCTCACTAAAACAATCAAACACACCCCTCCTCAAGTCTTCTACGCCCGACGTGGAAGCGCATACTCCTGTCCCCGTCGTTTTATGCAAGAAAAATTCTGAAATTATGCAAACTGAGCCCAAAAATGTGAAATTGTGCAACGCTATCAGTTAATTTTAGCAAAAAACGATAAAGGAAAATATCAGAAATTAAGGGAAAAATTATGAAATTTTGCTAAATTATGCGGGGTGGGTGCATAAACCACGGGGACAGCTTACTAATCGCCCGAGCACAGACGCCGGTAAAAGGCCAGGACACGTCATCATTGCCACAGTTTGCTTTTCCCGGGAACCACTCGTCCAGTCTAAAGGTCCTGTGATGCGGAAGTAGAAAGGAAGCACATGTCCATGTAACCTCCTACAGAAGCCGTGACATTCTATCATGTCTTATGTCTGTGCTGTGCTGGCACAAGGGGGGAGGGGGGATTATTTCATTACTGGGGCGAAGGTCAGAAAAAATGGAAAGGGCGATTTCTCTCTCTATATCTCTCTCTCTCTCTCTCTCTCTCTCTCTCTCTCTCTC
>NW_004797402.1:1014915-1022655 GCF_000002075.1 Aplysia californica | reverse complement strand
AGAGAGAGAGAGAGAGAGAGAGAGAGAGAGAGAGAGAGAGAGAGAGAGAAATCGCCCTTCCCATTTTTTCTGACCTTCGCCCCAGTAATGAAATAATCCCCCCTTGTGCCTGCAGAGCACAAAGATAAGACGTAATAGAATGTCACGGCTTCTGTAGGAGGTTACTTGGACATGTACTTCTTTTCTACTTCCGCATCACAGGACCTTTAGACTGGACGAGTGGTTCCCGGGAAAAGCAAACTGTGGCAATGATGACGTGTCCTGGCCTTTTACCGGCGTCTGTGCTCGGGCGATTAGTAAGCTGTCCCCGTGGTTTATGCACCCACCCCGCATAATTTAGCAAAATTTCATAATTTTTCCCTTAATTTCTGATATTTTCCTTTATCGTTTTTTGCTAAAATTAACAGATAGCATCGCAAAATTTCACATTTTTGGGATCAGCTTGCATAATTTCAGAATTATTTTTGCATAAAACGACGGGGACAGGATTAGATATAGGCGCTTCCACGTCGGGCGTAGAAGACTTGAGGAGGGGTGTGTTTGTTTGTCTTAGTAGAGGTTTAATGGCGCTCGCAACTGCATAAGGTCATATGAGCGCCAAGGGGTGGATGTCAACGAAGAAGTTCTTACAGGGAATCAGACTTACTCTGCTCACCTCTCTAGCCTCAACAGCACAAAGTCTGCTTCTACTATCAAGGCACCCCGGAAATAGCAGGTCACAAGAGTGTGACAAACATACAAAAGAAGTAGAGGAAACTGACAATAGTAAAGATTAGGAAAGAAAAAGCAGCAGTTTCCTGTTGTAGTTTAGGCACAGTTATGAGCATGACATTGTTTGATCAGCCCATTTACAATTACAATTCTACTATGTATAAGAACGAGAAATGTCCCCCCTTTGGGAATAGCCTAAAGACACTTCAGTCAGCGGCACCGCCCCGGGAGAGAGGTGTGTGTGTGTGAGACGTGCTGATTACGTCACGTCTCGGGTGTGTGCCTTCCTTTTGCTTCAGGTTCCGTAATACCCGATCTGTTCTGGACCAGTTTTCTGAATACCCGCTCTGTTTTGGATCAGTTTTCTGAATACCTGATCTCTTTTGGATTAGTTTTCGTAATACCCCATCCTATTTTTGGACCAGTTTTCTCAATACCCAATTTTTTTTGGGGGGGACGTATTTACCTAACACCTGATCCTTTTTTGGAACAGTTGAACTAATGGAATATGTATTTTGCCAGGTGTTACTGGAGAAAAAGAACGATTACAATTAATACTAGCGGCATTCAATACAAATTGGTCAATGAATGTGAGAAAAGTTCAACTGTACTAATTCTACTGAATAAACCTGATATTCAAACAAATTCTTTACTCTGCCCGTGTTCAACACGTCCGTATCACAGAGGTTATAACAGTGCTGTCTAAAATTCGAGGCGCAACTAATCCTCAAATATCTCTTCAACGGGAAAGCAATGCCACCCATTCTTTGCACAGCGCTTTGGATCAATTTGTCTGAACTTAAACAACAATTGTGGCTAGATTTTTTAAAAACTTTTCTTCAAAATTTTATATAAAATACTACACATCTCCGCAACGCTGAAAATGGTTTGTTCACAGCACTTCCCACTTTTCTCACACATATTTTGCACACACATAATGGCCTACATCAAAGCTCACCAATGACACTTTTTAGTGGCAAAACTTGACAACAACAAAATAGTTTTATAGTGAACACCTTTTTTGCCCTAAAAGTTCTCAAATCATTCGTTCATTAAGCATAATGTCGAGATTTTTAAAAACAAATGACAGACTTGCTTTTAATAGCGATATTGCCCCAGCTGTAAACTTTTTAAAAGCTGTAGGAAAAAAAAAACCCACTTGGTTTTTTAATTAGTATTTATTAAGAAATTTTCTAGAATACAGGCGTTTACAAAAATATTGATGTGGACAAATTGATACAAGTCATTTAGAAAAATCTGGAGAGTCTATGTTTGACAGTTGAGGAAATATTTGACCATCCTTAAGTTGCGCCAAGGATGTTTGACAGCCCTATAAAGGCAGTGCAGTATTACTGATTTCATCACCAGGGACGCCTGCACCACTTGTGTTGCCCATGCTTCGTGTCAAGCACGCGGTCTAGAACAGACAGGGTGTTTTCCTGTTGACTGTGGGGCGGTGTTACGGAGAATTATAGTATTTCATAGAAATGTTAGAAGAAACGTTTTTAAAATCTAGCCTCAATTATTGTGGAAAATATTGATTAAGTAAAGACAAACGGATTTTTGACCGCACTATAGATAATAAAGATCTGTTTGCTTCAATCTTTCTCATAGGTGGCTTGGCATGGAAAAATAAATATGAACTCATAGTATACTAAATCCCTACTCAACTCAAAAGGTACTGGCTTTGTTTTACAAAGCGATGATATTTTTTAACAGATCTTACATGTTTGATCGTCCATTTAATTCTCATTCCTGCTCAGCGGACACCATTCTGTGTTGATTCACGCGGAAACATCCGGGATTTACGTACAGGGTGATCCACAAAGTAACCCCACAAAAACTTTATAACTTTGCTTTGCCTCTTGAGATCATGGTTAAGATTACTAAAGAGCAGAGAGCTCTTTGTATTGAACATCACCTCGCCACCAACTCATTTCGCGAGTTTTGCACAAGGTACTGAAGTAAAGCGAAAGTGTCCTGAAAGCTTTACAGAGTTTTTTTTAATTGATGCATTTAGCGTTTATGGGTGGTTTTAATAAAGTCATTTTCGTTTTTGAAAATACGTTTCTTCTTTATGCATTTTATGTCCCAAAAAAATCCTTTTGAATGAATTATATCCAAATTACAACATACTCTAACAACTTTTGTTGGAGATATTCAGAAAAAAAATTGAGGAGGGTTTTTTTTTGTTGATCACCTGTGCTTGCCAGGTTTTGATTTTAGAGCAACACACTTGGAATTTGGGTTTACACTACTTCATGAAAGCCAAATTGAATTAAGACCATGTTTCCCTCTGCTCATATGTAGTAACATTGTAATAATATGGTCCCAAGGGTTGCTTCGTCGTGTCCGTTTTCCGCAAAATGGTAGAGAGTGGATTTAGTGCTGGGCGGCTAAGTTCCTGATTATTGAAAGCTAGGAATCGTAGGAATCAACCCCGAACCCAATTACTTACTTTCTAATGATGTGATTTCTTCCGGTGGTTACCTGGTTGGCTCAGAACATCTTAGGATTTAGGTTATGATAACCTTGATTTCGGAACACTGCGAAGCATCAACTTTCATTTGTCAAAATTAATTCTAAAACAAAAGAACATTTTAATGGTTAAAGTAAACGTTGGTTTGAGTAAAAAGGGGTCGGAACTTTTCTTCTGTAGCATTAATCGAGGGAATCGGTTCCGAAATCGATTTTTCGCCATGCTCTAGTGGATACTCGAAGGTATCGAATAAGTCCCCTTTCCCCCTCCCCGCTTATTAATTTTTTATTGCCTCCGAAAGTCCAACCCTTCTTCCTCGTCGGGGGAGGTGGAAACAGGACAAAGTAGGGGATAGCTGGGTCTGGGTGAAGTACGGTGTGACTTTATGTCACTGAGGCGTTACGCTAGCCGTGAAGGCCTACCCGGGTCACCCCGAAACGATGCTGGCTAAAGGGGCTCTGGTGAAACTGCGACTGGCCTAGCAAGCCGACGGCGGATCATTACTGCGACGAAACAATCAAAGGAGTCTAAATCTCAACTGACAGAGCTGCGGAGCTGGCCTACCATAGAAAACTGCATCTCCCCTCGGCGCCTAACGGCAACAGAGGATGAAAAAGTAAAATGTAAAGTAAGTAATTATGGACTCGATACATTAAAAACAAAACTTTTGAAAAAACTGCCGAAATTAATTCCATTGACTCATTCTTCTCAGCCGAGACGTGTGCGTTCGTTCGTAGGGAGAAAACCGCCCCTCTCCTTTTTTAAAACAAACCCTTCTTTCCAATAAGTAGGCCTATCCATCCTGTTACAGAACAGCTGTGTGATCTAAAAGACTTATGACTCTTAATGATAATAATGATAGATAGATAGCATTTGTATAGCGCGAATCCCCGCTCAACAGCAGGTTCTATGCGCGTCACAATCTATACTATTACCCCAGCAGAGCTGAGAGCATTCTGAAACAACATCAACTTCCTGGGAAGCATACAGTGAAAGCAGCCATTTATAGGCGCTAAAACACTAACATACTGACAAGATCTTTCGTGTGGTATCGTGCATTTGTCTAACGCAGGAACGTGTGCCCATTCACACCTATCATCCGCCTAGTCGTGCTTTATTGTGTGTGTTTTATGTCAACACTGAAGTGAGGACTGAGAACACAGTTCAGAGAGTAGTATAGCGTATGGGCGAACACCTAGAGAACGCCGATTTCGGAGACTGACTCAGTAAGTGCCGATTGGTATAACAATTCCCTTATGATTTCCAACTTGCCCCAAATATAGAGCTCGCAGACTACAGGCGGCTTTAAGTAAGCACCGATCCGCGCTGTCGGCTTTATCGGAATCCAAACTACATTCTTATTACGCCGAAAAAGTGGGAAGTGCGCCTCAGTGCTTTCTTGTCCCTTCTCCATTTTTTAACAGTGAAAATGTAACTTCTTCTTAAGCCTACTCTTTGTTATAAACTGTTTTCACTGTTATTAAAAAGTGGAGATACGACAAGAAAGTACTGAGGTCGCGATCTCTCAATGCCGTCTCGTCACCCAACTGGACAGGGGACAATTTAAAATGGTCATTTCAGAGCTGGTTCGTAGACGAAAACTAATTTTAAAAAATTTAAAATCAGAGTCGTCAAATTAGGGTGGCAACCGAGCAGAATTACGTTTAAGCAATATTTTAGGAAATTTGTGCCCCCCCCCCCCCAATAAAAGCTTCATAAACACCAGCTGTGTTGTGGTGCAATTTTTTTCTTGGATCTCGACCTTAGGCGCCCTCTATTTGGAATCAAGCAGACACCTACTGGCGTCGATCTTCAGCCGCTTTAGTTTCGGCATTCTCTATGTTTTCGCCCATGGTTGCTCTTTGCCTCGTGGTCTTCCTGGTTATTGGACTCAGAGAGGGAGCGGTTGGCAACAAGACGAGAGCAGACGATTGAAATTTTATGGCTGCCATACAACCAATCATACGCACGGACGACAACTTTACTATAACTACTGCATGAACACGAACAGTTGGTGGGAACCATAGATTTACAACTACAGTCGAACCTGCGCTGACAGCCACCTCTATAAGACGGCCACCTGTACAAACGGCCACTTTCTATTTCCCCCCTTGCGTTTTTTAGATATAATGTAACTGTGTAAAACGGGCACCTGGCCTACGCGGCTGCGACACACCATATTTTAACACACATCCCCTATACCACTCTAAACGATAACACCTGTCTTTGACGGCCACCTGAGTGACTCCATTACGTTTTGTCATAAATTATGCTTTGGCCCCTGGGGTTCTGGGTGAGCCGTCGTAATCCAATCACCTGTTGTTGTTATTGTTAGGTAGTCCCCCCAACTGATCATGTAGCGTAGGCCCCTCCCCCTGTTGACCAATAGGTAACAAAATTTCTGCTGCTGGTGAGGAAAGCGTGTGATCCCTCATAACCCATAAGCCCCAACCAGTACTCATACACAAATCGTAAGTGAGATGAGTGGTCACTGTTTACCCGGTCTGTAGCAAAGTAACAATGGACGTCAACATGAACTTGTGACAGAAGCGTCGCTCGTTTTCCGAGTGGTGGCGACCCATGCGTTTGTTTTACTATAGCACTCGCCCCTCTTTGACTGACACATTTCGTGTAATTTTCACCCTTGTACAAAAGCAGAAAGAAAAGAAAAAACATTTTTAAAAAACACAGCAAAAACAACAACAACAACAATAACAGCAACAACAACAACAATAACAGCAACAACAACAACAATAACAACAATAACAACAACAACAACATCAATAACAGCAACAACAACAATGCGGCTGCTTTCGGTTGGGACCTAAAAAAAGAATGGTTTGGTTTCTTCATCTTGATCAGTCCTGCCTAAGACGGCCACTTGTCTTATATGGCCACTTTTCTCCTTTACAATGGGTGGCCGTCTTACACAGGTTCGACTATAGTTTAAAAAGGAGATAACTCTTATGGTGGGAACACAGAAAGGCCTGGGTAAGAAATACATTCTTTCGTGCGCCTCACATACAATACCACACGAACCCGGATGTTTGGTGTAAACGAGCCGTAAGTAAGACGTTGTGGTATATCGCCTCTTTTGTACGACATTTCTTGTCAATGTGCACTGGAGATCTATGACCTTGTCTCGCTTTGCTGGGCCGTTAGACTGAGCATGGTACGCTTTCCCGCGAAAAGTAAACTGGGACATTTCGAAGAAAGCTTTTCACACGTCAAACTCTGAGTCAGAGAAGACACCTTCGTGTATGGTGGTCTAGGTGGAGGCTAATCCCTTCTTAAGCTGTTATTTCTTTTTTTTTAAAATAAATGTTACTGGCATTCGCGCTGTATCAGATCGAGAAAGAGTAACAGCACACCTCTTCCTGGTGTGTTAAAAGCAGAAAGGCGGGTAAATCTCTGGCAGTTTTTCAGTGGAGCTTCATTCGAACACGTCTTAGCTGTTGTTTTTATTTCTAACGTATAATTGTAGACGTATCCAACCTTATCAAGCTGACTATCTTGTTTTTAAAAAAGTGTTTATTCTACAACCTCGTAATTAGTAACAAATCCAGTGCCAGTACAACTTCTTAGGGGCGTTTTTGGTTCAACCAGTTGTTGTTGTTGTTGTTGTTGTTGTTGTTGTTGTTGTTGTTGTTTTTTGTGAGGTTTTTTACAGCTTTGCATTTTACTAGTAGCAGCAGTTGGCTCCAGCGCCTTGTTCCTCCGGACACTTCTGGTAAGCTCAATCCAAAGTTGTTGTTTCTCTGGTTCTCTTTGATTTTTTGTTTTAGTAGAGGTTTTACGGCGCTTGCAACTGCATAAGGTCAAATGAGCGCCAGAAGATTAGAGGTGTTACAAGAGAGTAACAAACATAAAAAGAAGGAGGGGAGATAAGGACGATAGATGTCTGATAGGAAAGAAGAAGCAAACCACACTAGAGCACCCGGTTCTCTGTTATCTAACTAATGCACTGATCTAATGTTAGACATATATTGACAGCTATCATAAGGGACTCGTTTATTTGATTTGGACTTCGTATTACTAGGGAAATCGCGTATGTATAGTGCCATATTAGCATAAATTGAATTGTTGTTGATATATTCCTTTGGGGGTTTTCCTCGGGCAGATGAGACATTGATTGAAGCGCTTAATGTGACTTCTTTTGTGTATGCCAATGATATTAATATCTCTGCCACAGAAAAACATTCAGTTTTGATTCATTCTGCGAAAACAGTTATAGGCAGATTATCATACTATTGTATAAATAATCGTTGCCATAAATCTGTGCTTTGCACCTTATGAATAAATTAAAGCTTAATCGTAGCTCGAAGTAGGCCTTTATCATTTTTTTAAAAGCAATTCGTTTTCAGGGGGCTCTCGTGGCCTAGAGGTTAAGGTGTTGGCCTCTCATTCAAAGGTCCCGGGTTCGAATCCGGGTAGCGACCGAAAAAAATTTGTCTCTATATTTGTCTCCTTTCACCTCCTTTCCTGCTCTTTAGCAATGTTCTGTTGTCTGCTTTCGTTTCCACTTTCTGCCCCCTCCCCATCACCTCCTT
>NW_004797402.1:1011869-1013235 GCF_000002075.1 Aplysia californica | reverse complement strand
TCTCTTGTAACACCTCTAATCTTCTGGCGCTCATATGACCTTATGCAGCTGCGAGCGCCGTAAAACCTCTACTAAAAAAAAAAAAAAAGGCATTTTTTCCTCCAGTTTGGCAACTTCAGTCAAATTTTTGTATTTTGGCCAAGCACATTTTATGTCAATATAAAAAATTAATTAAAATGTGAATTTTACTGGAAAAACATTGATTAATGGCACAAAATTTGTAAATTTTCAGTTTTCAAGGACTCTGCAGCTATAGCAGTTGCAAATTCCATTTTCTCGCAAATTTTACCTCAGAAAAGAGGCTACCCACGACCTCCTTCATCACAAATATCTCGACTTCTATTCAAGATAGATGGGTATATTTTTCACCGAAAGAAAGACAAGTAAACAAGCTTTTAAGATTATGCCAATAACTCCATATGCCCAAAGATTTACGAGCGCCTGATTCCACCGCGTCGTAACACATAATATTGTCTTTCTGGATTGGTAGGTGTCATGCTCGAACATAGTGATTATCAGTGGCGCTCGTGGTTTGTGAAACTGAACGGCTATCATTCATACTGACCCCCCCCCCCACCACCACCATCCCCACCCTACCTCAACCTCACCGGCTATCATTCATATATTGATATCACATTCCTATCATTCTTTTGTATGTTGTATGTTTGTCTCTCTCTTGTGAACAGCCAATTCCGGGGTGCCTTGATAGTCGAAGCAGACTTTGTGCTGTTGAGGCTAGAGAGGTGAGCAGAGTCTCTGTTGACATCCACCCCTTGGCGCTCATATGACGTCATGCAGTTGCAAGTGCCGTAAAACCTTACTAAAGCAAACAAAACATAGTTTTACGTGAATGAACTGGGTGATTCTCTTTTATTTTTTAAAATTCAGAGCACTTCTCCAACTCCGTGGTCAAACCTGAGGATGAAAGTTCCAGTGATCAGCGCGGTGTCGCTGCTGCTGGGGGTTCTCCTGACCTTTTGTGTTGAAGCAGCGACGATCCCGATAACCATTAAAGAAAAATGGTACTATAGGTAATACATCTTCTTCTTCTTCTTCTTCTCGATCGCATCACACTTGAAGTCTGGTATCTGTCATAAACTGGGCCGTCCTGCTCAGTTCATCTGTCGGCCGGTATAGCTTCTCTTGTAGCGTCAGTGGGGTTGGCCACGTTTCCTGTCTCAGGGCCCTGTGTGTCTTGCAGTGCTGAAGGACGTGTTCAACGGTTTGGTCCGCCTCTCCACACTGACATTTTGGTGATTATACTAGTTTAAAACATTTGTACATATGTTGTCTCAGTCTTGTGTGTTGTGTCCTTAGTCTGAAGATCATCACTTGTAGGTAATACATAATAATAATAATAATAATA
>NW_004797402.1:1000398-1011767 GCF_000002075.1 Aplysia californica | reverse complement strand
ATCAATAATAATAATAACAATAACAAAGGTTGTTACACATTATACCACAGAGTTTTACTGATAATACCTATTCAATTCAATGTAGTAAAATGTGTGTTAACGTGATGTGATGTGGGCCGATGGCCTTAATTATTGAATAACACTGACTTATTCATTGTATTCAATGTAGTGAAAAGTGTGTTAAAGTGATGTGGTGAAATGGTATGGGTTTAACGCCTCTATTAACACTATTAGATTATGTAAGCGGCGGGACCTCCAAGTTTAACGTCCGTCTCCGATAGGACCGGGCCAAGTGGGAAGTTCGTGTAAAGTGCCTTTCCCAAGGACACAACGTCGGACCGAGCTGAGGCTCGAAACCTCGAACCCGCAACCTCACGATTACGAGTCCGGTAGCCTAACCACTAGGCTACCGACGCCACATAAAGTGATGTGGGCCAATGGCCTTAAACATTGAATAACCACTAACTGACATACTGTATTCAATGCAGGTGTGTTTTTACACCCACAATGGCACAACTGAGATCATTTAGGAAGCGGGCTTAGACCCTGCTTGTCAACAGCCCGGGAAGAGAGAGATACAGCGGTCCAGCGGAAAGTCTTAGGAGATATAGGAGAAAGATGCTCACTGCCGTAGCCTGGTCTTTTGCGTGTAAAATGGTGGGGGTGGGGGGAGGGGGCGTTTTCTTTTTTCCTCCTTATAATTCATATTTTATTTATCTATTTATTTTATCATCAATTCGTTTATATATTCATTCATTCATGCATTCATTAATTCATTGATTCATTCATTTATTTACTTCTTTCTTTCTTTCTTTCTTTCTTTCTTTCTTGATTTATTTGTTTATTTATTGGTTTTGGTTGTTTTTTTTTAATTCTTGTGATTTTTAGAGCGGCCTGTGTTACTTACTAATTAGTGTATTTTACTCCCAATTTTAAGTAGCTTTTTCATTTTCACCCTCGACAGTATTTTATTGTTTGTTTCGTTGGGTTTTTTTTCTCCAGAATAGACACCAACGTCGTATGCCTCAAGTGCCACGGAAACACATACCTCGTGGCACGCTGTGAGAGGAGCAGTGAGCCACGCTCACATTGCGAGTGAGTTATCCTCTTCTTATCGCCCTTTATCTCCGTCATAAAATGGAAGGGGTCTTTTCAATAACGTCCATTTTTGCCAGAATCAAGATTTTTGCATAGGAGGATAAAAGAAAGGGGACTGCACCCTGTCAGCCTCTGTGGAGACTGTATCTTTGATTTTCAGAGCTACGTCCTCTGTTTTAACTAGCCTTTCCCAGTGCAATCCTACAGACTTCAACATAAGCTAAGGACCACCTTGACAGACAGCTCTGATTCTTTTTTTAATCCGAAAAAAGACAGCAAGGAATGTTTTTAAAATTTTTACTCTGGAAGTGTTAATAGGTTACCAATGCGTACTGCAAAGCTTCCCAAAGGGGCAAAACCACCACGTACAGCACGGAAATCCTCGGGGAATTTTAGTCAAATTTGCCGTTTTTTATCGACTTGTGTGCAAGACGCCGTTTGCACAAAATCCAGTATCACATCAACATGCCACCATAATGAAAGCTGAGAGACTTTGAATGTGCGAGAGCTATGGCGTGGCTGCAGGATGGAGTTGGAGCCCGAGAAGTTGCCAGAAGGCTTGCAGTGTCGCACTCTGTCATTGTCCACCTGAGGCAGCGCCATCAAGTCACTGGATCAGCCCAAGAACGCCCTCGTGCAGGTCGACCCGATAAGACCACTCAGAGTGTTTGCAAGTGGTCCTTAACTTTTGTTGAAGTCTGTAATTATATAAACCCATCCTACTCAAAATCCTACTTCCACTACTCCTACTGCTACTGCTACTGCTACTGCTGCTGCTACTGCTACTGCTACTGCTACTACAGTGTACTCACAACGTACTAAATTGAATCTAGTTATAATCGAATTCAATCTACGGCGAAACGATTGTTCTTATTTTCCACAGGTACATGCTGTGACGTAATAGCGGCGAAACGTCGACTTCCCCTTTTAGCACGAGTTTATTAAGGCTTTGAATTCCTTTTCAGTAACCAGAAAAGTTTTCTGAGAATGATTTTGATTTGTTTTGTTTTGTTTTGTTTTGTTTTTGGGTTGGGTTTTTTGTATGTTTTTTGTTTTGTTTCTTTGTTGTTGTTGTTTGTTGTTGTTGTTGTTGTTGTTTTTGCAAGTGTTTTACTACGGCGCTGGCAACTGCATAAGGTCATATGTCAGCGCGGGGCACATCAAACTACAATTTTCTCCTTTCACCTCCTTGCCTGCTCTCTCATCATGTTCTGTCGCCTGCTTTCGTGTCCACTTTCTGCCCACACCCCCACTCTGAACCCTCCTTTGGGCCCCATGACTCTTTCTGCAGCCTCTCTACTGCTACTCGTTCGCTCCTTCTTACTGCTGTTTTTCAGCCATACCCTTGATTTTAGGGTTGGCAAGATCTAACACCTAGCTTTCTCGGATAAGGGCGAAAAATCTCGGAGGTCCTGGTCCCGTATGCAGGTTGCGCAAGTTAAAGATCTCTTGATGGTTTAAAATCGATGAGAGTAGGCTTCGGCCGCCACCCGAACAAAATTCAAAATTAATTTCTACCAAACTGAAACTGCCTAACGTTTCCCGCGCGCTCATATGACCTTATGCCGTTGCGAGCGACGAACAACAACAATAATAACAACAATAACAACAACAATAACAACAACAATAACAACAACAATAACAACAACAATAACAACAACAATAACAACAACAACAATAACAACAACAACAATAACACAATTACAATATTCCACTTTGCTCCCTTTACTGACCCCAATTGTGACCAACTCCCCAGGAAGTGCCCAGCACACCAATACCAGGAGGAAGAGTGGCACCTGAACAGGGACTGCCTGGACAGCTCTACCAGGGTCTTCTCGGACCCCCCCTGCCCTGAGGACACGTACAACGACGGAGGGGAGGTAATACAGTCCGACTCGCAACCCTAAGGTCGTGCTTTTTGTGTTTTGTGTTTTTTGTTGCTTTTTTGGGGAAAGTGTTTTACGGCGCTCGGAACTGCATAAGGTCATATGAGTGCACGGAACATATTATACATTTTCAGTTAGTCGTAAATTTTGAATTTTGCTAAGGTGGCGGCCGAAGCCTACTCTTATCGATTTTGGAGCACCAAGGGATCTTTAACGTGAGCAATTTGCACACAGGACCTACAACATTTCTTTTGTCTTTATCCGAGAAGGCTGGGTGTATTCTTACCTACCACAAGATCAGGGTTGTGGCTGAAAGACAGCAGTAAGAAGGGGCCAAGGAGAAGCATCAGGCGCGGTTCGTCCAGAAAGCATGGTCGTGCAGTGCTGCCCAATTTTTTAAAAAAATATTATATTAGGTAAACCACCCACAATAATAAAATAAAAGAAGCCAGAAACAAGCACTAACCAAATATTATTATCAAAACAAGGTCCTCGATGGCGCCGTAACTATCATTTCTGTGTCTATAGCGCCGTGAAACATCTACTATGCCATGCCAAAGTCCACGCGCTTTATCTAAACATAATAGGATTTTCAACAGTGGTAATCTGACATATAAATCGCTCTTCGGGATAACCCAAGCTATGACGGCTCTCCTACCGAGTTTGGCGGTAAATTAATATTAATAAGACGACACATCTC
Source organism: Aplysia californica (assembly GCF_000002075.1). Taxonomy (NCBI): domain Eukaryota; kingdom Metazoa; phylum Mollusca; class Gastropoda; order Aplysiida; family Aplysiidae; genus Aplysia; species Aplysia californica. The sequence continues at coordinate 1,008,083 of NW_004797402.1, read as the reverse complement.
AATTGTCCTCCTGTCGAATAGTGCCGAAACATAGCCCACAGTTCGGGAGACTAAAAATATACGCAATAGACTGTACTCTATTCTATTCCAAAATTGGTCGCTTTTAAGGACAAGTGGGCTAACCCAGATTTCGAGTGATTCCAGAAATCTTGACCTACCCCAAAAGTGGGCATTGCCCTACCTATAAGAGAAGTTTGGTTTCATTTGTGTGAATGTGTTATAGAGAAAACTCTCGTTGTCTTTTAAAGAAACTGAACAAGTGGCAAAAACTTTACCTTCGGTTTTCTCAAAACAGCCTTTACCGGGATAGCCCCCTTGTGCTTAAAAGTGACCAATTATGTTAGCCCCGGAGCAATCCAGGAGAGTGCTCAAGTGAATTGTGATTGGTTCATGGTTTGTCATACCACGATTTTAAGTGCCTCTTTGACCGCGAACCTGTGGGAGGCAAACGTGCCCGCCCTGTGAGGTGTGCCTTTGAATGGTTTTGTTGTGGAGAAGTGAACGTTTTTACTTGAGTGTTCAGTTCTAATGCAGAAGGAACGAAATAATTGATATTTAGCTAACAAATTTAGTTCTAGAAATGAAAGAGACAAGTAAAAAGAATGCAAATAAAAGCACTAATGTATTTTTTGTCTGATGTTTCAGTGTCGTCCTTGTCCTGAGAAGTGCCCGGAAGGACAGGTTCGTCGGCGAGGCTCGGCATGTCGAGCTAATGGCGCTATCATGTGCTGTCTGGGAGGCTACAACAAGACAAATGGCAACGCCAAGTGCTCGTAAGTAACAAGAAATGACATATTATGTGTCATGAGGCGGTGGAATCAGGCACTCGTCAATTTTTGGGTAAATGGAGTTATTGGTATCATCTTAAAGGTTGTTCGTGTACAGCTATCAAGAAAGGAAAAGGAAGTTGCTTTCACCAAAGTGAAGGACTCTAAAAGTGAAAGGGAACCAGGGAAAAGAATCAGCAGGGAGTTTGGGGAGGACGTAGAACCGGGCCAAGAATACAAGCCAGCTGTGTATTATTTTGTTGTGGTTGTTACAGTTACCCTCATAGCTGTAGCAGGCTTAATCAGAGCGGCTGTAAAGAGAGGCCTCGTTCGCTTAAGGGGAGATACAGTTGCACCTTTGTAAGACGGAATCGCAGGGGAGCCAGAAAAAGAATTCCGTCTTAGACTTGGAAATTGTGGGTGGTTGGCGGGTGCTCTGGTGTGATTAGCTTCTTCTTTGCTATCAAACATCTATCCTCCTTATCTCTCCTCCTTCTTTTTTGTGTTTGTTACTCTCTTGTAACACCTCTAATCTTCGGCATTTATATGACCTTATTGTGTTGCAAGTGCCGTAAAACTTTTACTAAAAAGACAGGGAAATTTAGGGGAGATAGAAAGCGTGGGAAGGGGGGGGGGGTTCAAATGCCCAGCCTGTGGGATCAAGGATCGCTTCTCCGATCGGCAAGCAGTGGTCAAAACTTCACACCTCTCAGCTGCTATCCTGTCTGATAATGACATGCGTCAGTCTTACTTATCCAATTACCTCAAGCGCTTTCCTTTTATAGGACCACTGTTTGACCTATTTAAAACAGAAACGTTTGAACATCGCCTTTGCTTCCACCTTTGCCCCACCCACCGGTGTAACAAACACAGTCAACCAATGCCACCCCTCACTGCCATCATGTAACAACGATTTGAGGAACTCTTTTCTCGGCTGGCCGTACGATGAGGGCGGCAGACATTGGTCAATCTAATTTCATACCTCTCACACCTCTACCCAGGGAAGTTTCCGGAGTGGCTCGCTTCTCGAGCACTCTCCCGGGCAGTTGTGAGATTTCACACCCACACTACCCTGACCGTCTGCATCGCTCGGGGCTCACATGATGGGGTAACATGAGACGGCCTAGGGTAACATCTAACCCCAAATTGCACCCCAACTCCCTTTCCTTGCCCAGCGACATGGCCATGGCGTTAAGTTTAAGCCGGCGGAACCAAACTTGCGAGTTAAGGAGGACTCCAGGGTTAGATTTAGCGAGAATATGGCCGGCAAAGTTCTGTGACTTTTACGCTGAACTCAAAGTGTTCTTAGCGATCAGAAACTGAACATTTACTTTTTTGTGCTTTTCAGAAACGTTGACCAGTAAAATCCACACTGAAATTACGAGTTATTAGATACGACATAAACGGTGTTGGATAAAATTTTAAAAAGAAAGAATAAATTGGGGGGGAAAATTACCGAGAGAGTGGAAAAGTGTTGATTTCTTAGATTTCGTTATATTGACGAGCGCCTGATTTCACCACGATGCCTCACATTTATTCGTGCATTCATTAATTAACAGGTGGCTGGAGGCTGAGAAAGTGGAAGAGCTAACACGCAACCATAAGAAAGTTGCAGATACCGAACCGGAGGAACTGGAAAGGAAACCAGAGGGAAAAATCAGCTGGGAATTTGGAGACGGCGCGGTGATGGACCCTGATCTCAGACATCTACCGGCCCCCAATTTTGTTACAATATTAATTGTTACTATAGCTTCGATACTCATCTTCGTGTTGGTTGGACTGAAAATTTTACTGAGACAGCTCTTCCGCTCTAACACTTACGTCCGACTGCAGACCAAAGACACATCTTGAACCATAATACACATATCAGAAACACGAATTTACATAATTTTGTCATTGTATGAATTTGTTGCTGACCTGTTTTACGTTTCAAAGGAAGAAAACAGATTGGAAATATGTGCACTGATAAAGAAGGTATGTTTCAAAACAGCGCGTCTTCGATCGCTGTCGAATGACTGGAATACGCGTCCCCTATGAGTTAAAAGAGTTAATTGGTAATGGACTGGGACACGGTAATTCTATTTGAAAGTACATGTATGATGTGTGTATCTCTGTGTGTGTGTGTGTGTGGGGGGTGATTGTCAGTTTTGTGTTTGTGAGTTTTAGGAGGGGCAGGGTATTTTTTCTCTCTGATATTATGTGAGGGTTTGTGTATGAGAGTGAATGTGGGAGTGGGTGTGTGAGAGTGGATGTGGGAGTGGGTGTGAGAGTGGATGTGGGAGTGGGTGTGTGGGAGTGGATGTGGGAGTGGGTGTGTGAGTATGCCCAGGGCTTCCGAAATCTACCAGTTTTTTTCCCCTGTAGTTACCGATTTTGGACCTAGGAGACAGCTCCTATGCTACATTGTATGAACTGCGACGCGCGGCACAGCGAAGTGATACTGCTGCATTACACAGTCAGGATCAAGAGTTTATGGCCTGTTCTTTTGTTCTCTCTGTTTCTTTTGCTTCTTTGTGTTTTTTTATTACTAAATTCAAACTCACAGCCACTAGCCAATAACCACCCCTCCCAACCCCCCTGCCTTAAAGCCGTTTGCCCACCTAACGGCTCGTACGCACTTAACATCCACGTTCGTGTGTGTGGTATCGTAGTGTGTGACACGCACGAAAGAATCTATTTCTTTTCTGAGCCCTTTCTGTATTCCCACCAACTATTCGTGTTCATGCGGTAGTGATAGTTGTCGTTCGTGCGTGTGGTGAGTTCAAGGAGGTTACAGTTTGTTTTAAGCTTCTTTGGGAGAGTTTAATAGCAGCAAGGACCTTTAACCTCCATGAATGGCAGCCAGAACATTTCCTCCGCCTGCTCTCTCGTTGTGACCGACCGCTTCCCCACGGGAGGAAGATGAGGACCTGCTCTTCTTTAACCCTATCCGTACGTCGTGTTTTACTATCGTATCCATACGAGGTGGGGAACTCTGCGCCACCACTTTCCAAACTGGAAATTTACTCGTAAATCTGATCCGTACGCTTTGCGTAGTAGTCTATCAAAATGATTTTTTTTTTTTTTAGAAATATTGAAAATTTCAAAGAGATCTTCGTACTAGAAGTATTCTATTTGAAGAATACAACCCCAGGGGTACAAAATGACCTCAGGGCGCACTGGTAGGGTTAAGAGAGTGATCCCCCAGTCTCCAAGATAAAGACATTAGATGTCGTACAGAAGATGGAGCTGCAAGCAGAAATGCCCAGTGTTCTATTCAAACACTTGACAAGTCTACTTGCTACTACAGCGGGGCCCACAACAGGTGCAACGAGAGAGCAAGAAATGCGTCAAGACCAATATCAATATCAATATCATCAATATCAATATTATGTTTATTTATCTATCTTTTAATGAAATGTCTTGTTTGTAATTGGTGCTTTTTTTTCAAGGTGGAGAGTTAGCAAACTCAAGAGGCTGTCAAATGTACCTGGTCTCGTTATTCGAATGTATCCAATACATGTCGCTTTTAAGGAGGAGCGGGCTAACCCAGATTTCGGGGGTTTCAAGAAATTTTGACCCCCACCAAAAGTGGGCATTGCCCTACCTATCGGAGAAGTTTGGTTTCATTGGTGTGTATATTTGTTTGGCTATAGGGAAAAAAACCTCCTTGTCTTTTAAAGAAACTGAACAAGGGGCAAACATTTTACCTTGTTTTTTCTCAAAACAGCATTTTTTCTGGATAGCCCCCTTGTGCTTAAAAGCGACCATTGGTTTCCATGTGACAAAATTTTGGGTAGCATGGTTATATTGGCACATGTTTTAGAAACATAATTACCTCATAATATAATGAAAAGAAAGCCCCACTTAATGAACTACGTTTACAAGGGTGACTTTAGTCTTTTTTTAAAAACCTTTTTTGTCTTTCTACTACATAACTTTTGGGCCTAAACACTTGAAGCTGACCCTGATTTACCGGAAATGGGAACTTATAGGTAGACAGGCAGGCCTGGATTATGCCTTCATGTGCGTGTCTGCGTGTGTGTGTTTGTGTGCGAGTTTTTTTGGTGTGTGTGACTGAGTGTGCGTATGTGTGTGTGTGTGTGTGTGTGTGTGTGTGTTTATGGTAATGTGTGTATGCGTGTGTGTGTTTGTGTGAGTGTATATATATATATATATATAAATATAAATAAATATATATATATGTATATATAAATATATATTAGATATATATATATATATATTTATATACATATATATATATATATTTTTTTTTTTTTTAAATTATTTTTTATATATATATATATATATATATATATATATATATATATATATCTGTCTGCCCCGCTCAATATCAGTCGTAAGACGCCTTCTGCTATTACCAGCTACGAGGCTCGAAAGGCAAAAAAAATGACTTTCCATGAATTTTTTGTTTTCTGAATATATTGAAATTTGATGTCTTCTGCTTCATTTAAGATAAAAATAAACAACTATAATCGACTATAAATAATTATTTTGATTTATTTTGGAGTTGTGTGAGGTTTGTTGTGAGCTTGGGTGACGAGATGAAGGAATTTGGACCTTGCAAGTGTGTAGCTGTGAGATTATTTTTAGAACCATTACCTCATGGCCACCTTAGCTTCAACTAAAGATTCTCCACTAGTAGAAAATCTTTGCTCCAACATTCTTCATTCGAAACTATTTTTAGATTTTGACCCCTTTTCGAGCATGAATGGTCGGAAAAGTAAACAACTCTGATTGGTTTAACGGAGTAAAAACTTCTAGCTCACTTCAAACTTGTTTACGTAAACAGCTGACTGTGTGGGCGTGCCCTGCTAGCAGCTATCGTCTGTTGATCCTTTAGTTTTACACTTGGATTGACTTTAAAAATTCGTTTTTATTGTGTTTTAGAGCTTTAAAAAGATTAAATGGCCTTCCTCTAGATCTCTCAGGGCGGACTCCATACCAAGAGACCACCGTGTGTGTGTAGATCTATGTGTATTGGTGTGTTTGTATGTGTGTGTGTGTGTGTTTGTGTGTGTGTGTGTATGTGTGTGTGTGTGTGTTTGTGTGTGTGTGTGTGTGTGTGTGTGTGTGCAATACTGGTCAGGATGTTCTAAAAAGATTGCCTATTTTTCTATACACGCTTTTGTATGTCTGTAAAAAGTAAAAAGGATTTGCTTAGAAAAATAAAATAAAATTAGTATCGGCAATGTGTCTTGCGCTCTTATTCTTGTGTTGAGGGGGAAGATTTGGGGGCTTTTTCCCCAGATGTCACTCAAAGACATAATAAATGCTGGCGTTGGAGGCTTGGTGGTTAGGTTGTCGACTCGCAACCGTAAGGTCGTGGGTTCGAATCCCGTCAGGGGCCCGACGTTGTGTCCTTGGGAAAGGCCCTTTGCACAAATTTTCCTCACTTCACCCAGGTGGAAATGGGTACCCGGCTATAGACAGTGAACGATCTTGTCAGTTTGATAGTGTTTGAGCGCGTGGAATCCGCAGCTTGCACTGTATGCTTCCGCGGAAGCGAGAATGTTTCTGAGTGTTCTCAGAGGGTCTGCTGGGGTAATAAGAGTTGTAAAGTCCATAGAGCATGCTCTTGAGCACTCTCTCTCTCTCTCTCTCTCTCTCTCTCTCTCTCTCTCTCCCCCCCCCCCTCTCTCTCTCTCTCTCACACACAAACACGCACACACACACTCACACACACACACACACACACACACACACACACACACACACACACACACACACACACACACACCCTTCTTCTCTCTCCTCCGTTTGCCTCCAACTGGGATGCCTCTATACATTTTCCTCTTTCATCACACGTTCACACAATTAACTTCCTGTCAGCCTCTCGTAGAGATACAATTGATATCCTTTATGACTAGCATCAATTTCTTTATAATTAGCCCCTTGGTCTGGCACCCACTTAGTCACTTCCGTCTCGCCTGTTACCACACGTAATCCTAAGACTCCCTTTGTTAGGCCCATTTCCCTGCTAATATACAGCGCTCGTTTAGTTTTTCTCTCAGTTGTTCCTGAGGAAGCCCACGAGGCGAAACGTTGAGGTATTAAACAAATTTTAACATTTTATATTGTTATTTTATTTTGTCTAAAATTAAAACAAGACTCTCCCTCCTACTCTGCTTTTCCTTACTTGGTCTGGCGGACTCCACGAAGGAATTTTCGGCGAGAGTTAGGCTCTTTTTCGGCTCCATTGACAATATGGTTAGAGGCACCCCCACTCGTCCAAATAGCTCCTTTCGAATTGCCATTGTTCCTGGACTTTCAAACATATGTTTAATATCCTCCTTTTCATGGCCGTATCTTCGGCAACGTGGGCTGAGCTCTTCATTCACAAAGTTCTTATACCATCTCAAGCTCCAATGATGGTCCGACGGCAGTCTCACTAGCTCAACCTGGTCCCAGCGACATGTGATACTTTGTTCCTGCTCATTGGAGTACCCTGAATACACATCGTCCTGGTGCTGGTACTTAGTTTTGCATGGTGGGTCTCTGATTGCCCCTTTGATCTTTGGAAAGACTCCTCTGTATGATATTGGTCGTCGGTATCCTTCAATCTCTCTGGCTTCATTAGCAGCTTGGTCTGCTCCCTCATTCCAGCATGGCTTGGAATCAGCTGGACTTTTATTGTGGCTGTGGTTTCACTGAACTTGCCGCGCAAATCATTTATGTCCGAGTTGTTGCCTAGCAGTCCTTTGCAGAGAGACTAACTGTCAGTCAAGATCAGCACGTGATGATGATGATGATGATGATGATGATGATGATGATGATGATGATGATGATGATGATGATGATGATGATCTATATCTCTATATCTCTAGCTCTGAGGGAGATATAGATAGATAGATAGATAGATAGATAGATAGATAGATAGATAGATAGATAGATAGATAGATAGATAGATAGATGCAG
>NW_004797402.1:994730-1000298 GCF_000002075.1 Aplysia californica | reverse complement strand
ACACACACACACACACACACACACACACACACACACACACACACATGCTGTCACACAAATAAGCACAGGTATACAATGACATGTACATTTATAGTACTTAGAAAGCAGTTATACAATGACATGTACATTTATTGTACTTAGAAAGCAGTTACTGTCCATCATACACCAATAAACAATGGGGAATGCTCTTATCTGGTCCCTCGTTCCTTTCCCTTCTTGTGTTACCGCTGTCTAACTCTGTACTGCAAGCCTGTTTCATTGCTCCCTGTATCGCTATCAGTTCAGCAGTAAGAATCGAAGTAGAAGTAGAATCTGTTATTCGTGAAAACGACGGAATATTTTGTGTTTTTTAACGTAGAATCCTGACCCAGTACGTTCATCCCCCTTGGATCCATCAGTGAAATACTGGTAATGATTACTATATAAGTCATGAATATGTTTTAAATGTCACATTTTTCACTGTTGCGTCTTTGTCTTCTCTCTTATTTATTTCGTTCTTTAGTGTTAGATCCACATTAATTTCAGAATATATGAGGCAGCGTGGTGGAATCAGGCACTCGTCAATTTTTGGGCATGTGGAGTTATTGGTGTCACCTTAAAGCCTGTTCATTTGTCTATCTTTCTGTGAAAAAAGTGCCCCTCTATCTTTAATAAAAATCGAAATATTATATGAAGTAAATAGGGTAACCTGATTTCAGAGGGAAAATAAAGGAGAAAATGACCGCCAAAGCTTGGTATCTTTGAATGCGTGAGAGTCCCTGAAAACTGAAAATGTACATTTTTTGTACCTTCAATCAACGTTTTTCAGGATAATAAAAACAGAAATGTGTTTTTAAAAGGACATAAAAGCTGTTGAGCTTAAAAACAAAAAACTTGATAAAAATTGCCAGACGGGCTGGAAAATGTCTATATCTTTGAGTTGATTATTTGGACGAGAGCCTGATTCCACCACGCTGACTCACATATCTTTGGTTTGATTTTATTTGGACGAGAGCCTGATTCCACCACGCTGACTCACATATCTTTGAGTTGATTATTTGGACGAGAGCCTGATTCCACCACGCTGACTCACATATCTTTGAGTTGATTATTTGGACGAGAGCCTGATTCCACCACGCTGACTCACGTATTTCCTTAAGTTTAGCTCTTGTTTCAGTGTGGTGGACATATTTTTTTTCTAACTTTCAAAGTTCCCATAATCGCTTGTGTGTGTAACTTGTATTACATGTATTATTGGCTCAAGACAAAATGCAGCCGAAGTAGAGATAGGTCCACGATACTTTATCCTGTCCCCGTCGTTTTATGCAAGAAAAATACTGAAATTATGCAAACTGAGCCCAAAAAATGTGACATTATGCGATTCTGTTAATTTGAACAAAGAATGGTAAATGAAAATAAACAGAAATTATGCACACAAAAAAAGATCAAATTTGGCTAAATTATGCGGTGTGCATAAAACCACGGGAACAGTTTATCTGATTAATTAACTCTATTCCGTTCTGAGATGTTGTTGTTGTTTTCGTTATTTTTTATTGATGCTGTCACTAGAATTGCCATAAAATCGTTAAAGTTTACCCGAATTCAATAAAATTGATCAAAGTTGATTAGTCTATCATTTTAAGCAAAATTAAAAATTGTACTTTATTTTGAAACTTCCAAGCTCATCGTGGAGATTTTCATGAATATCAAGGGCTATTCTGGAATAGTATTTGAGAGGCATCGTGATGAAATCAGTCGCTCGTCCAAATAATGAAATCAAAGAAATCTGCATTTTTTTGGCCGATGGACAATTTTTTCTTCTAATTTTATTTTTACGGCTCGACACCTTTTATGTCCATTTAAAACCCCACTTCTTGTGTGGATTTTACTGACAAACATTGATTAAAAGCACCCTAAAATGCAAATTCTCTTTTTCCAAGGATTCTTAGGCTATGGAAGTTACCAAACTTTGTCTGCTACTTTCTCGCTAATTTTACCTCTGAAACCAGGCGACCCTGACCTCCTTCAATCGCAAATATTTCTACTTCTGTTCAACATAGACGGATGGTTTTTTTCCCCAAATATGAAGGCAAGTGAACAGGCTTTAAGATGATAACAATAATTCTATATGCCAAAAAATTGACGAGCGCCCGATTCCATCACGTTGTGACACATTTACAACTCATCAACAAACATCAGCAACACGCCAATGCACTCGCATCCACAACCCCCGGGGAGGTGCTACTGACTGAGTAAGCCTGATTCCCTTTAAAGTCTTCTCTGTTGACATCCACCCCTTGTCGCTCATATGACCTTATGCAGTTGCGAGCGCCTTAAAACCTCCACTAAATAATAAACAATAACACGTCAATGTACTCACCACATCCACAACCCACGGGGCGGTGCTACTGACTGAAGTGTCTTTAGGCCATTCCCAAAAAGGGGGGGGGGGGCATTAACCACATGTTCTTATGCACAGTTGAATTGTAATTGTAAATGGGCTGATTCATCAATGCCATGTTCATAACTGAGCCTGAACTGCAACAGGGGACTGCTGTTTTTTTTTTTCGAAATCCTTACAACCGTCATTTTTCCTCTACTTCTTTTGTATGTTTTTCACACTCTTGTGGCCCGCTATTTCCGGGTGCCTTGATAGTCGAAGCAGACTTTGTGCTGTTGAAGCTAGAGAGGTGAGCAGAGTAAGTCTGTTTCCCTGAAAGGACTTCTCTGTTGACATCCCCCCACATGGCGCTCATATTATGACCTTATGCAGTTGTGAGCGCCGTAAAACCTCTACTAAAGCTAGAAAAACCAAAACTCACATCCACCGACCGCTCCTGTCCGAATGTTTGTCTCCAGCGCGTTCAGGCGTTGTTGGAGACTGGAAAAAGTCACTGGGGAAAGCATAGAGCATTCAACTGATAAGTTTCGTTCGAATGATAACAAGAACATCATCATCATCATCATCATCATCATCATCATCATCATCATCATCATCATCACAGACCATGTCACCCACACTTCTGCTCATCAGTTTGTATCAATTTGTCTTAAATTAATCACCTTTTTCTCCACAACAACTGAGGTTCGATTAAAAAACTGTTGTTCCTAAATTTATATAAAATACTATAAATCTCCATCACTCGGGAAATAGGATTGTTCACTGCACTTCTCGCTTCTCGCACACATTTGCATACGCATATGGCCCACATCACAGCTCGCCAATGACACTTTTTAGTGGCAAAACCTCTTTCAAGAAATTAATTTTATAGTGAACACATGTTTTTGCTCTAAAGATTCTCCAACCATACGTTCAATAAGCATAATGTCGCGATTAGAAAAAAAATGCAGACTTGCTTTTAAAAGCGATATTGCCCGAGCTGTAAACTTTTCAAAATCTGTAGAAACCATAGAATGTGATTTTTTTAAAATTCGTATTTATTAAGGAGTTTTCTAAAATACAGTGTGCATGAGTTTGAAAAAATATTCACCTGTTAAGACGCCCTCTTCGAAAAAGTGCTGACTTTGCGATCAGAGTTACCCTACTTGTGTGAAAACCAATAAAAGCGAAACTAACAAACTGCTATTCCTATTCTTCTTCTGGAGAAACGAAAGAGAGCTTAAAAACAAAGACTGCAGCGCCATCTGAAACAATGCGCGAACTTCCGCGGACACTTTTTGGCTGAGTGAAACAATCTTGTTATGCACGATCTCTGCTCCACATGGGAATCGAACTCGAGTCTACTGCATGTAACCGCAAATCAAGCGCCTAAACGCAACAACAAAGTCGACGGTCTTGTAAAATTTGTTACCTTTTCAAACAAGAGCTATTTTTGGAAGTGGTTTTATCAATACATGAATATCTTTTTTTACCCTTGAAGTCAACCGAAGCTCCCATAAAGTTAGACAAAAAGAGAATTCAGCTTTGATTTATTTGTATTGTTCTTGAGCAGCATTTTTTTGGGTAGGAGAAAGGCTTATGTAGTGAAAAAAAAAACCCCCCAGTGACCGACCCTTGCGTGGTACATAAAGAGTTGAAGAGCGAACTTTTTAAGCGCTGTGATTCTAATGACACAAAAAGATGATGGGAAATGAGAGCAACAGCGATCCTTACGTAATACCATAGATCGTACGCAACAAGATAGTTCACTCAGCCAAAAAAGTGTCCGCAGAAGTCCGCCCATTGCTTCAGATGGCGTTGCAGTCTTTGTTTTGAAGCTCTCTATCATCGCTGCAGAAGAAGAATAGGAATAGCACAGTTTGTTAGATTATTGTTTTTCACAGAAGTAGGGCAACTCTACGTTTTTTCGAAGAGGGCGCCACCGAATTCTTTTAATTGGCTCAAAGAGAAGAGTGAACTCTCTTGTTATACACGATCTTTGGTAGCACATAATATTATGTAAGCTTATACTTACAGAAGCCAGAGCCATTGTCCCCTCCAAAACTCTCCACGAAATCTTCAATTTGACCCCCCACGCTGAACACGCTAAGGCAGACGAACACGAGAACGACCAGAGAAGATGACATAGTGAACCAAGTTTGTACTTCAGAAGAAAGTTTTTAAAAAATGTACTTTGTCCTCAGCCGGGGTTAAGTTTGAAACCGAGAAGAAAAATGTATTCCGAAATCTGTACCGCTTACTGGCGAAATAAATGCTAGTCAAAGTGTGATTTGCTTCAGAACAGTTCGCAGTTTTTATAACAGTTACTCGTACAATGAAATCATACCTTGAAAACATTTCAGAAATAGTCAAAGGTAATATATTATCCGTGTCACGTACTGGACTCGGAAATTTGTCTGCCCGTTACGTTCAGTGACTGTCCACGGATTTAGCGGATTTGGTAAATGGACAGGGGTGGCAACTCAAGGACGATAAGCGAGCAGTGGGGAACAATGATATCTTCCCTTTGTTTTTGTTTTGGTAGGTGTTTTACGGTGGTCGCAACTGCATAAGGTTATATGAGCGCGCGGAACGCATTAAACTTTTTCAGATTGTTGGAAATTTTGAATTTAGCCCGGGTGGCGGATGAAGCCTACTCCTATCGATTTTAGACTGCCAAGGGATCTTTAACGTGCGCAACTTGCACATGGGACCTCCGAGATATTTCAACCTTGTCCGAGAAGGCTAGGTGTAGATATTTCCTACCAGAAGATAAGCGGTATGGCTGAAAGACAGCAGCAGTAAGAAGGATCAAAGGAGTAGCAGTAGAAAAGCTGCAGTTGGATTCAGGAGCCCAGAGGAAGGGGCAAAGGAGGTGATGGGGTCGGAACAGAGAGTGGAGACAAAAGCAGACGACAGAACATTGCAAGAGAGCAGAAAAGGAGGTGAAAGGAGACAATTTCAGAGAAGAAATTTTTTTGGTCGCTACCAGGATGCGAACCCGGGGCTTATTGAATGAAAGGCGAACACCTTAACCCCTAGGTCACGAGAGCCCCCGATACCTTTCCCTTGTGTGCTTTCTGTTCACTTTTTTCGTTTCGAGTAAGACCAGATGGATCAGTTTTATCAATCACACCAAAAGCACGCCATTTCCACTTAATTCTTCCTATAGAAATCACTAATTGTTTAGGAAGATTAATAAAGTCACC
>NW_004797402.1:992471-994630 GCF_000002075.1 Aplysia californica | reverse complement strand
CCGCACCAACCCCAAGAAAGATCTTCAGCTACTTTTGCCAAAAGCCCAGGTCAACTAACTGTCTACTGTCAAGCTTTTAAGTTCAAGATTCTCTTATAGGCTGGTTTAATGAATGTGCACCCTCACTGTCTCGTGAACGTAAGCAACAGTATCCTGTTTCAATGTTCCACTCACCCTGAGGTGGAACCCTAACATTTAACCCTTTTGGGCTCTACAAAATAACTTTTGGCCAATAGTTTTGTCTTTGAGTTGTATACAATAAAAATAAGAGAACACGACTAAATCATTAAGCATAACTAATCATAATAATAAATGACTTTTATATAGCGCTCAACCTCGATGAAAGTACACAGTCTCTGAGCGCTTTACAATACAGTACGATAGTAGCATAAAACGTGGTGTTCTGACCAGAAGAAAATCTCTCTAAATATTCTTCTTATTAATTTAAAAATAAATATGATTTCAGCTGACATTTTAATGAATCAAAGGATAAGATGTCTTTTAAACTACTTGGCAAAGGATTCCAGATCTTTGGGCCTTGATATTCAATTGCCCTTTCACCCATTGTTTTAAGTTTCATAGACTTTAAAAGAAATTTCTGTTTGTTAGCTGATGACCTTCAACTGCGAGGTGGAAAGTACAGTCTCAACGGATTTGATAAGTATGATGGCGTGTTGGTCTGGCAGGCTTCTCTTATTTTCAAAACAGCTGTTATGAAGGTTCAAGTTCAAATACCAGTCAGCTCAATGTTTGAAAATGTATTTTGTTTGGCACTCTTAAACGTGCTCTTTACTACAAAAAACTGCACAGGTTCACTTATTTGTATGGCCACATTAGAAACAACTACATTAACTGTATTATTATTGCAGTGCATAGATTTAATTGCTGTACCACAGAAAGCTCAAACGATGAAACAATATATGGCACAATATAGGCTACAAACAAAAAAATCCAGACATAATACCCCCGAGTTGTCACCAATCATGAGTTTGACATTCACATCGGACATAGAAAATTAACTCGTAACTCCCCAAGGGGAAAAAAATCCGTTTACATACCAGAACTCCCCGAATTCCCCGCCAGGTTTATGTATGCTAATTAAGACACTTAACTGTTTTGTGATTAGTTAGTAGAGACCAGACATCAGAGGTCAGTGGCTTTGTGGGACTAAAGGCCCCTTTCAAAACAAATGCCATAGTTTCTGGACATTTACCCTTGCCGCGCCACCCCCCTCCCCTCGAACATGGCAACACTAAAACTATAGTAACGACACCCCCGCCCTCGACCCTTGTAACAATACCACTATAATTTCGTTCCCTCCTCCTATCCACCTCTCTCGAACCTGACAACACTAAAACCATACAACTACACACACACTCATACGCCTTTTATCTGACCACACTGAAACTGGCGGGCTCCACGCTGTGATTGTTCACGTTCGTTCTGTAAGTCAAGGACACTTGGTGAATACTGGGACGTTTTCTCGGAGTTTTCTTATTGTGAACAAAGACAGACATGATGCTGCCACGCCCTGACCTCAAATGACCCGCCTCAACGGCCGAGCGGAGGAATGGACGCAACCCCCACGCATAATAATAATTATGTTAACGATCCCCCTGTCTGTCTTTTTTCCTCACCTACCCTCTCTCTTTCTTTCTCTCTGCTCTGTCTCTTTTTTTCTTTGTTTATTTTAGTGGTTTTGCTTGTTTGTTTTCTCTCCCTCTCTCTCCCTCTCTCTCTCCCTCTCCCTCCCTCTCCCTCTCTCGCTCTCTCTCTCTCCCTCCTTCTCTCTCCCTCCCTCTCTCTCCCGACCCCACTCTCTCTCTCGCTCTCTCTGTCCCTCCCTCTCTCTCTCGCTCGCTCTCTCTCTCCCTCCCCCTCTCTCTCTCTCTCCCTCTCTCTCCCTCTCTCCATCTCTCCCTCTCTCCCTCTCTCTCCCTCTCTCTCTCCCTCTCCCTCCCTCTCTCTCTCGCTCTCTCTCTCTCCCTCCTTCTCTCTCCCTCCCTCTCTCTCCCGACCCCACTCTCTCTCTCGCTCTCTCTGTCCCTCCCTCTCTCTCTCGCTCGCTCTCTCTCTCCCTCCCCCTCTCTCTCTCTCTCCCTCTCTCTCCCTCTCTCCATCTCTCCCTCTCTCCCTCTCTCTCTCTCTCTCTCTCTCTC
>NW_004797402.1:988424-991859 GCF_000002075.1 Aplysia californica | reverse complement strand
GCAGGGGGGTAGGCATGGAAAGGAGAGATGGGGTTGGGGGGATAGGAGGAGAGAGTACATTGTACTAGACTTCTGTTTTGTTTTGTTTTGTTTTGTTTTTTGCTTTTGGATATGTTGAACGCCCCCGCAGACGCACAAAAAACGGGAAAAATGCTTTCCAAAAATGACTCCCCCCCCTCCCCCTCTTTTCCCCCACTTCTTTCCAAACTCCCACAATCCACCCCTCACCCCCGCCCCACACTTCCCACACTCCTGAAATTTCTTGCCTTGGGCATATTGTGCTCCGCTCCCCGCTCCAATATCCACCTGAGTTGTTCCGGTGTTCATTAAATGAGGCATCATGGTGAAATCAGGCGCTCGTCAAAATAATGAAATTAAAGAAACAGGCATTTTCCCTCCCGTTTGGCAATTTTTGTCAAATTTTGGGGTTTTGACTCAACATCTTTTATGTCCATTCTATGAAAATATATTTCCTTGTGAATTTTACTGGAAAAACGCAGAATGACGGCACAAAATAAGAAACATTTCAGTTTTCAAAGACTTTCAAGCTGTAGAAGTTATCAAACTTTGGTGGCCATTTTCTCGCCAATTTTACTTTTAAAAAAACACAAGCTACCCCCATCTCCTTCAATCGCAAATATCCCTTCGTATATTACAATATGGATAGGTATTTTATTCAAGGAAAGAAAGACAAGTAAATAAGCTTTAAGATGATACCAATAGCTCTGTATGCCCCAAAGCTGGCGAGCGCCTGATTCCACTGCGTCGTGACACTTTGTTAATAGCCCGTCTTTCCATCCCTTGCACCATGCTGGTTCTGCCACTTCCTCTGAAGACACCCAGTTCTTCAAGTCCTAAGATTGGCGCCTAGTCATGCCCAATCTCCTCATCTTCAAGTGTGGTGGCAAGGGCCTTCACGACATCCTTTTTGTCCATTTTGATGTCAGTATTGACAGGTGCATTGCTCTCCAGTGTGACTGCTCGTTCATTTCCCACCACAATACTTAAGACATACAGAACAATTAATCTGATACAACCTTCTGTTTCTTGTGGTGACTTAGCTTTTCCCAAAGAGAAGATTTAGGGTACCAGTCCTCTTAACGGCCAACTGCGATATTTATGTTTGTATTTGACGGTATACCATAGAATTGTGGAAGGAAAAGAAATCAAATGAGGTAGTGCTTGATGAAGCCCACGTGGGATGCTCAATGTTAAAAACAATCAGGGAACGACAAATGCAGTTTTTGGGACACCTGAATAGACATAAGGGTCTGGAATATCTAGCTCTCACTGGCAAAACTGAGGGTAAACGAGGCAGGGGAAGGCCCAGAACGACATACTTGGGGAACCTAAACAAATGGGTAACAGGGAAAGATCAGGGAAACGTGGCTTTTTTTTAGAGCATCCGAGCAAAGGAATGAATGGGGAACCATGGTTGCCGACGTCTGTCGCAGATCTGGCACAGGATGATGACCATAGAATGTGCAACGGCAGCTCGTGAAGGATGCAGGGTCATTACGCGTCAACCTCTGAGTCAGAGATGATACCTCCATGTTATCCAGATTTTTCAATAGACCAGTCTGATAAATTGTCCATTAGGTGGTCTATTAGGTGTCCCGCGCGCTCATATGAACTTCTGCAATTACGAGCGTCATAAAATACTTGCCACCCCCCCCCCCCCCCCACGCACACACACAAAAACAAAAAACAACAAAAAACAACAACAAACAAACAAGCAAACAAACAGTAGTACTGCGCACGTCTCTTTGTCAGGTCGGTAATGGTACTGTGGATGGATTCTGTCTGAATAGATTCAGTTTGGCTGGATCGGGGGGGTTTTCCTTGTTTCTTTTTCATTTTCTAAGTTGATGATCTGACAAAATCTGACCCTGTCTGTTTCACGTACTGTTTCCTTAAGCCTTCAAGCAACTCCAGTTGGGCTTTGAGAAATCCAACTGCTAAAAAAAAAAAGAAAAAAGAAATCCAGTTTCCTCTTCGCAAGCTCTCTCTCTCTCTCTCTCTCTCTCTCTCTTAACGTGAGTCATACATGCCAACTGATGAGATCGTGATTTCCACAAAGGTGTGGGATTCACCGTTCTCTCTCTCTCTCTCTCTCTCTCTCTCTCTCTCTCTCTCTCTCTCTCTCTCTTTCTCTCTTTCTCTCTCTCTCTGTCTCGCCCCCATCTCTCTGTTTCTCTGTTTGTGTCGCAGTTTCTGTTTATACATATATATATATATATCTATCTATATCTGAGCAAGACAGATAACTATGTCAGGTCACTACAGGTCATCTCTGGTCTTTGACATTGGTCAGAGACTTTGACATGTCGTCTGTCCCCCGAGTGGTCAGCGTGCTCCGTGGGTTTGACCGGGGAGAGGAGGAAAGGGAGAAGGAGGAGAAGGACGGGGAGAGGGAGGAGAAGGAGGGTCTTGTTTTACCTGCGTACAGACGTGCTGACCGATGGTCATTGGTCTTTACCTGGACACCTCCACATGTCACTCACCCCGGGATCCTGTGACCCGTGTGACCCCTGTGACCCCTGTAGAGGTTAAGCAATGAGTGACCAACGACTACCTGTGGGGGTGATCTTGTGTATGTTTGGGTGGACAGCATGAGACATCATACTATTACATGTTACGACAGAGTAGGAATCGGGCGCTCGTCAATTTGTGCGCATCTGGAGTTATTGGTACTTGTATTATCAGCTTGTTCGTTTGGCTATGTTTCTGTGAAAATAATACACATCTGTCCTTAATTGAAGTTGAGATATTTCCTTTTGAAAGAGGTCGGGGACGACTGGTTTTAGAGGTAAGATTAGCCAGAAAATGGCCACCAACATTTGTTGATTTCCAAAGCTTGAGAATTCCTGGAAACCGAGAATTTGCATTTGTTGAGTGTTTAATATCAACTTTAATATCTTTACTTTCTTTCATTATCATCATTGCCTTTCTCCCCCTGCACCAGGATATAGGCCACGGAAAAACACTTTCCTCCGTTCTCTATCCTGGGTTAGCCTCTTAATGTTATTCCACGTCTTCCCACTTTTCTGTTCATCGATTTCTGTGATTCTTCTCCAGGTTCCACGCGGTCTTCCCTTTGATCTCTTACCCTGTGGGTTCCAATCAAAAACTTTCTTTGTTATGCAGCTGCCTGACTTCCTGAGAGTATGTCCAATCCATCGCCACCGCCTTCTTCCTACCTCATCTCTGACTGGGATCTGTCTTGTTTTCCTTAACACTTCCACATTGGTGACACTATCTGGCCATCTGATCCTCAGTAACTTTTTTAGACGCCTGTTCAAGAAAACCTGGATCATCTTTACTTTACTATCTTTACTCCTCGATAATGGACGGTCGTCCTTCTTGGGCATGTTCGAATACAGGTCTGGAGTATTATTAAATGTATATAATATATATATATCTAAAGAAAGAGAG
>NW_004797402.1:984499-987477 GCF_000002075.1 Aplysia californica | reverse complement strand
CAATCCCCCCCCCCTCTGCGCTCCACCCCACCTCTGTCAAAACGATAATATTATGCGTTAATTATTTCTCTCAAGCATGAAAGAAAGTCAGACAGCACTTTCTTGGGGAACAATAAAAGAATTCGCATATTTTACGACTACATATTTATCATATAAGAGCAGGGTCGGGAAGAACAAAGAAATCTGTTGTTTTTGACTCATCAACATTTCACCCACACCCACATGTCTTCCTGCTCCCCTCTTTGCCTCATTTACATATCGCCAGATTTCACTGTTGTCAAGCCCTGGTGAACGATTAAAAAGAAAGTAGAGCCCAGTACACTGCTCTCCAAAAAAAAAAAAGCAGGGGGCTAGGGTTCGTATCCTTATTCCAGGCCCTTTTTGAGCTGACGATTCATCCGATAAGACAGTTCTTAAAAAGTCAAACTTCAAAAGTGCCCCAGGTTATTTCAAGTCTTGCCACTCAAAAAGTGAACTTTGATATAAAAGTCTCTGCCTCACGTTAATCAAAAAAAGTTTGATCGGGTGATTCTGGACAAGTGTGTTCGGCAGAGTTGCGAAAGGAACATTTTTTGGAAACATAATGCGAGACTTTGAAAGTTACCACTAGCGCTCTTTAGGATTGCTGCTCATTGATCGAGAAAATTGGAACCTTTAAGAGATAGCCTGTTTCGTTTTGCACCTGGGGTCAAAATGGCTATTGAAATGTGAAGATATCCAGGAGTAGGCCAAGATTTTGGTAAAGTCGTAGAGAAAATTGGCAAACTTTGAGCTGCCTTCCAAAGTGGAAGTTATGGCAGTAGAAAGAAGGGTAGTAGTTGCAGATGCAGATATTTTATGCTCTCACCGACACAATTTGTGAGGCAGCGTGGTGGAATCAGGCTCTTGTCAAAATAATCAAAGTGAAGAAACTTCCATTTTCCCGCAGGTTCATGAATTTTTATCAAATTTTTGTCTTTTGGCTCAACACCTTTCATGACCATTAAAGAACTCAGTTCTGTGTTGACATTTCTGAAAAGCGTCGATTAAATGCACAAAAATGTAAATTTTCAGTTACCACGGACTAAAGAAATAACTTATCTTTTGCGGCCATTTTCTCACTAATTTTACCTCTGAAAACAGGTGACGCCCATTTCCTTCTTTCGCAAATATCTCGACTTGTATTCCAGATAAATGAATATTTTTCTTGATCCAAATAAAGACAAGTGAATAAGCTTTAAGATGATACCAATAACTCTACATGCTCAAAAATTGACGAGAGCCTGACTCCACCTCGCTGCCTCACATTTAGATCAATCAAGAGTGGAATGTTCGGCCCTGTCTATCAGGGCTAACCCAGGCTGAGAGGAAGATAAATTCCCAGTAGACAGTCCTGGCAGAGATAATCTATGAAGCCTGCTGACAAAATGAGTTACTTCTCTGATTTGAAGTCTTTGGATATATACGCTTATAGGTAAAAATTTTAGATCTACAATTTGTACGTGCGTGAAATAATAAAAGACAGGTTAGAGTTAAAGAATAATAATAAGGCATCAATAGAAAATCTACACATTTGACCCTAGTGTCGATTCTTGGCCAATATCTTCATAATTTGTGGATTGCGAGAAATAACTCATTTTGTCAGCACACCTCACCTCAGTATAAAATCCCCCCTCTGGAGAATGGAAGTTATTGGAGGTGGTGGCGTAAGGGTGGGGAGTATGCTGTCGTAAGCTGACAAAACGCCCTTTTTCACAATAGTTTTGGGGAAAAAAGAGTGGGGGGGGGGGGGGTCAGCGGAACCATTAAAAAAAACCCAGTTCTTTCCAAATTTGATTAGTAATTTATTCAAAATCAAATCAGTTCAACATAATAATAATAATAATAGATAGCATTTGTTTTGCGCATATTCCCGCTCAAAAGCAGGCTCTATGCGCTTTACATTATATTATTACCGCAGCAGACCATAGAACACTCCGAAACATTCTCAGCTTCCCGGGAAGCATACATTTGTTTAAAAAAAAATTAACACACAAATTAAATAGGGTAACTGATTAGGCTTTCGATTTAGGAAATGAAACCATTTTGCACCAAAATGAAAAAAAAAAGGCATTTTGTCAGCTTATGGGAGTATGGGAAGTGACAATATAACTTTATTAACTCCCTTTGTATGCACGTGTACTCCATTTTTTTTATTTAGCTCGCCAGTACATGGACACCTGGAGGTGTCATCTCTGACTCAGAGGTTAACCTGAAATGACCCTCCATCCTTCACGGTTGCGAGCTGCCCTTGCACATTCTGCTCTACCCAGGCCAGTCCATTCTTTTTCTGGCGCTCGAGTACCTTCTTTAAAACAGCCACCACAACTTTATGACGTTCAGTACGTACATTGAGCAGTCGATGCCAAGTACAAAAATCTTTCCTTTGTTTGGTATTTTATAAGCCAATGATATCTATGACAATGACAATGACAATGACAATGACAATGACAATGACAATGACAATCTTTATTCATCTCGCAGGGAGAAATTTGTCTTGGTTGTTAAAAATGGCAGTAGAGCAGAATTTGGAAAGTATTTAATTTAATGTCGTATGAGTTCCCAGAACACGAATCTTTTCTAACGGTTGGTCACCTGGCGAGCCGTAATGAAAGAGTTGTAGGGCTTTAGGTTGGTGAAAAGAAAACGACGACCAAAACATAATAGGGTGAAATAATGTTATAATGCTGTTCTGTTGTTGTTGCTGCTGGTGCAGCTGTTGCCGCCACTGCTGCTGTTGCCTTTGCTGCTGCTGTTGCTGCTACTGTTGATGGTACTTTTGCTACTGCTGCTGTTGCTACTGTTCTTACCTCTGTTGCTGCAACTTTTGCTACAGCTGCATTTTTCGGTTTGAGTTTGATGACAATTAAAGAGCATAAATAAAACACAAAAACAAAAACAACAAAAAACAAACAAACAAACAAACAAACAAACCCGAAAAATCCAAACAAACTAATCAA
>NW_004797402.1:981766-983883 GCF_000002075.1 Aplysia californica | reverse complement strand
GGGAGAGAGAGAGAGTGAGAGAGAGAGAGAGAGAGAGAAAGAGAGAGAGAGAGAGAGAGAGAGAGAGAGAGAGAGAAAGATAGGAGCAAGAATTAACTGTAAATTATAGGGACCCAGTAGAGCAGACAAAATAGAAAAGTTTTCAGTTTAGTTCATTTTTTTCACGTCCGTATTTTGTCTTTTAAAAAGTACACCAACATGTTTCGTCTATGGAGAGTTTTCTGGATGGATTCAGAAGAGAAAATAAAAGCTGTCAAATACTGGTGGACTTAACAGTCGTGGTATTGATCCTAATGACTGCTAGTGAAAATGAAAAACAATATTAGGTTATACTTATGAACGATTAGAGTCGGTATGGTAGGAGCAAAATTCGGTTCCACCACCCCTCCCCCCTCAGCCCCCCTTTTTCCCTTCTCATTCTTAAAATGAGATAAAAAGCAAACCTTTGGATAAAAGCGTATTTCGCGTTTGATGTCACGGCGACCCAAATTATCATGTGACTTCAATGAAGATAAAGACCGTGGATGTGAGTAGTATGTCAGGTAAGTTCTCAGTGGGAGACTCAATTTCACTTTTACCTCTTCGTCGAGGGTGGGCATGGACTCATAGCTCCTGGAGGAGGTGTCAGGGAGTCCGAAAAAACAACAACAGGCGAGTGAAAAGAAAAAAAAAATCCCAACAAAAAACCAAAGCCCAAATGCCAGCTAAGACTATTCTAAGTTACTGGTCAATGTTTGCAAACCATCTTAGTGCGAGTTTTAGGTAACTGTGATCGTGTGTGTGTTGAAGATATGCTGAAGTCGCTTGATCATGTGCCATCTTTCCTTGCTCAATTTGCCTAGGTTTGCGTCAGCAGGCCTTGTAACATTTGTGGACAATTTCCCCCACACTCTAATCCCTCAACACGTTTATTTTCAAGGCACCCGTCCAAATGTCCAGTTTTCGTGGTCATGGGCAGTCCGGAATACGTTTACTGAAGTCTGGGGTTTAGCTGTAAGGCCATTCGCCGTCGCACACAGAAGAACTGGGTTCGAATATTATGTGGTGAGAATTTTTATCGAGTATCTCGGTCTTTCTGCTAGGTCGTTGTGTACCTCTCCGTCCGTGGTGTCGGTAGTCTAGTGGTTAGGCTACCGGACTCGTAATCGTGAGATTGCGGGTTCAGGGGTTCGAGCCCTAGCTCGGTCCGACGTTGTGTCCTTGGGAAAGGCACTTTACACCAACTTCCCATTTGGCTCGGTTCTTCCGGAGATGGACGTTTAACTCGGAGGCCCCGCCTCTTAAATAACCTAATAGTGTTGATAGGGGCGTTAAACTTATATCATTTCACCATTTTTTCTAGTGGTTGGACTACCAGATTCATAATCGGGAGGCTGCAGGTCCGGGGTTCGAAGCCAAAGATCGTATAATATAACCAGATAGTTCTTCCCTCTTTTTATGCAAATTAAAATGGTGACCTCAAAATTCGGTGGCGCCCTCTTCGAAAAAAATGCAGACCTTCCGATCAGAGTTACCCTCCTCGTGTGAAAAAAAAATTAAAAGTGAAACTAACAAGCTGTGCTATTCCTATACTTCTTTTGGAGAAACGAAAGAGAGCTTCAAAACAAAGACTGGAGCGCCATCAAAACCAATGCGCGGACTTCCGCTGACACTTTTTTGGCCGAGTGAACTATCTTGTTATGTATGATCTTTGTCGAAGCTCAGCTCTGCACGAGGTTGTATCTATGGTAAAGACAATATACACAAACGTTCTTCACTTCACCCAGGTATAAATGGGTATCCAGCTATAGAAACCCATAGGCCTTGTCAGTATGTTAGTGTTTTAGGGCCTATTAAAATGGCAGCTCACACTGTATGCTTTTCAGGAAGTTGAGACTTTCAGAATTCTGTCAGGTCTGCTGGGGTAATAATATAGAATGTAAAGGGCATAGAGCTCGATTGGAACTGGGATTACCGCTTTGTTCACGGTGTGTTTTGTAAGCCTTCCTTTACTTTCCCTGACTAGGTTGATTTTGTGCATTTTTCCTAGGGATGATGATGATGATGATGATGGTGATGATGATGATGATGATGATGATGATGATGGTGATGATGATGATGATGATGATGGTGATGAT
>NW_004797402.1:978961-981244 GCF_000002075.1 Aplysia californica | reverse complement strand
AAATAATATATATATAAAATGTAGGTGTTCGTAAACTGATAGCAATAACAGTGAATGTTATTATGGTGTAGGAGCAGAAAGGGTTCATGGGGAGGGGGAGCAGTGGGTTTGTAAGATTGAAGGGAATTTTTTGCAAGCTTTACGCCCTTTCTAAAAAACATGTCTCGTAATTAACGTTCCAAAAACCCAAAACAAAAACAAAGAAAATTAAAACCTAACTCCTATAATCGCTATGTTTTGAGAGAGCGTTCCCCACCAAAAGTCGAGACTTAATTGCCCGTAATACTCTGTTGTTTTCTAAGACGTTATCTATAGAGCTTAGATAATATGCTGAAGCCAAAAGAGAAGCCCGCAATCTGTGTGCACATCCACCGGTGGAAATGAAACTTTTGAATGCTCAGAGTGTGGTAAACTCTGCTCAGCCAGAATGTGCTTCATTGGCAACAGCAAAAACCACAAATCATTTTATACGGGGTGCCCACTACAGCTGGATCGGGCCGATCGCCCAACTCGATCGCCTGAAACTGAAAACAAACACGTTTGTTTTTGAGGCGATCGAGTCGGGCGATCGAGTCGGGCGATCGGGTCGATCGGCCGATCCCATCCGTAGTGGGCACCCCGTATTAGTCTTTATTTCTTCTACTTCTGTTTAACAAATACTGTCTTTTGCAGATGCGTTGACTATATTATTATTAATATCATTATTATTATTATTATTATTTTTATTATTATTATTATTATTATTATTATTATTATTATTATTATTATTATTATTATTATTGTTATTATTAAGTATTGTTGTTAATATAATTATTATTATTGTTGTTGTTGTTATTGATATTATTATTGCTGTTAATATTTTGTCATCATAATCTAGAGCTACATTTTGGGTACATTTTAACACACTCCTGTACAGGCAAAAAATATTTCCCACTGGGACAATAACGTATCATCTTATCTTATCTTATCTTATCTTATCTTATCTTATCTTATCTTATCTTATCTTATCTTATCTTATCTTATCTCTTGTCTTAAAGAAACACGAACAAACGAGTCATTTTGTAATCTTTCAAGGTTGACCGTTCAGTGTTGATCATATCAATGAAGGAGACTTCTTATGTTAGCTACCGTGGTGAAATCAGGCGCTCGTCAAAATAATGTAATTGAAGAAATCAGTATGTTTCGCCAGTTTGGACAATTTTTTCGAATTTTTCTTTTTTGGCTCAAATCGAAGTATGTCCATTCAAAAACATTCTTATAAGTGATCTTATGGACAAAAAAACGTTCATTAAGGGCACGAAAAAATGTAAATTTGCAGTCCCCAAGGACTCTTGAAGTCATCAAACTTTGGAGGGGGGGGGGGGGGGCATTTTCACGCTAGTTTTACTTCTGAAACCAGGAGACCTTACCTCCTTCAATCAAACATATCCCGACTTCCATTCAAGATAAATGGCTATTTTTTTCATCAAATGCAAGGCAAATAAAGAACCTTTATTAAGACGATACCAAAAACTCCACATGCTCAAAAACTGACATTGACGAGCGCCTGATTCCCCTGCGTCGAGACACTTATAACATAGGAGGCTGGCTCATTCTGACGGGTGGGGTGACGCTGCTGGGGCAGGCCATGTACGTCACCACAGCCTGACCTACATTGTTGTTGCCGTCACTGACCATCACAGTGGCGCCCTGGGCGGTCACCTGGGTCGGCCGGACCTGGATCTGGATGGGAAGAGCCGCGTTCTTGGTGGCGAGGTTGGAGAGCGCGAGGCTGATGCTGGGCGGGGCCAGGAACCGACCCCGGAACCGGAGTTGTGCACTGTTCTGGGCGGAAGTGAAAGGGCCGATGACACCACTCTCGCCTGTGGGAGGTAGAGAGTTAGTAAGTAAGTAAGTAAGTAAGTAAGTAAGTAAGTAAGTAAGTAAGTAAGTAAGTAAGTAAGTAAGTACGTAAGTAAGTAAGTAAGTAAGTAAGTAAGTAAGTAAGTAAGTAAGTAAGTAAGTAAGTAAGTAAGTAAGTAAGTAAGTAAGTAAGTAAGTAAGTAAGTAAGTAAGTAAGTAAGTAAGTAAGTAGTAGTAGTAGTAGTAGTAAGTAAGTAAGTAAGTAAGTAAGTAAGTAAGTAAGTAAGTAAGTAAGTAAGTAAGTACGTAAGTAAGTAAGTAAGTACGTAAGTACGTAAGTAAGTAAGTAAGTAAGTAAGTCATCCAAGACTTCCTGAAATTTGGTCCCCTCCGCCTACTTCTCTCTCTCTCTCTCTCTCTCTCTCTCTCTCTCTCTCTCTC
>NW_004797402.1:970491-978861 GCF_000002075.1 Aplysia californica | reverse complement strand
TCTCTCTCTCTCTCTCTCTCTCTCTCTCTCTCTCTCTCTCTCTCTCTCTCTTTCTCTCTCTCTCTCTCTCTCTCTCTCTCTCTCTCTCTCCCTCCCCCTCTCTCTCTTTCTTTCTTTCTTTCTCTAAAAAAAATATCAGGGCATACCATTGGCTCAAGGCTCAACTGGTACCATACTGAGCTATGATGGGATTCCCTGATTTCAATCGTCATTGCGGCGTTCTAAAACATGAGTTGTTTGAGGACTCGTCACAACTCTAGGCCAACTTGGCTAGATCCTCTCGGATTCAGATTTCCAGTCTCTATAACAACCTGGCAGTGTCTGAAAGGTATGTAAACCGTTTACACTTACATTGCACCCCAACACCATTACCTAAAACATCGGTTTATATGACTACAACGCTCTTTCTATGTTTCTATGCTTTTAGTGCTCAGATCGGCAGCAACATGATTAACGTAGCACTGCCTACGATGACTGACGGTGTGTCTGTTATAGGTAACTCAGCGTGAGATAAGTACTGTCCTGAACTAAGTCTATTTTCCGACTTATGGATTTTTCTTTTGGTCACAGCTCTGACGGCTGATGAAAACGTTCCATTGGAGTCCCAAATTATTACCTACTGCCTTTATTCCGTAGTATTTAAGTTACACTTTGTTTTGATCTGCGCTTTCGAGAGTGTTAAATTCAGTGCTACCCAAATGATTAATGTCAACCCCAGAGATGTGAAGTTCGAATAGCATATTATAAGTATGCTGGCGACAGGGCAAAGCGAGAAAACAATAATCCACTCCGACAAATTCTTTTCATCTCACATTTCCTTCCCGTATTGTTGGAGAAATAATATTATGGACTACGATCGTTAAAACCCTTGGTTTTCACACGATCGATTAGTGACACTAAGAACCTTTTTCTGGTGTCAAGTATTTTCATATCCCTAGTCCATAGCTTATAGTTGGAGGGGGGTCACTGGAAGGTCGTGCCTACTTTCCTTTTCAAATATCATTGTTTCTGCTAGCCAATCGTGTTTTTTATGTTGCTTAATGGCTGTCATCGTATCAATGTACCTCTAATTACCAAAACCAAAAAATGTATTGTCTACAACTAATAATGTTAAGGTTGTCACAATGCTTACTAGAAATAAATGCAACACCAGGAAAAATAAACCTACAACAATCAAAATGACAAGGACCGTTTGGTAGGAAGTAAGAACACAGACAGACAGGGGCAACAACTCACATCCTCCGATGGCTCCAGTCCGGATGTTCATTTCCAGGGCTGCAAGTCTGCTGTTCATGGAGTCCAAAGCCACTGTTGGGAGTGAGGGAGACAAAATATATTATTGCATGTTCTACAGAGCGTAGCCTTGGTAGGCGCACGGATTTTTTCGCCCCCTCCTGCCCACCCAGCAGTAATGGGTACCTGAATTTAAGTTGGGGTAGTAAAGGCGGCTTGGAAAGGAACTGGCCACCCTACCACAATATGCCGAAGGCCCAGAAAGTTGTCTCACTAACAAGGCAATCCCCAGTGTCGGGATCGAATGCAGGAACAAATTTACTTTATACAGAGCGTGAGTATGAAATAATTTACCTTCCAAAGTGTTGTTTCTCTTGACCCAAACCTCTCTTTTGGCCCCAGCGATTGCCGATGCTCAGGGTGAAGGGCAATTGAAAAAAAAAACGTTCTACACTTGTCATTTATTATGCACTTTTGCTATGGTTGATGTTAGTCAATGTCCCATTTAGTTTTTAAAAATATTCAGCCAGTTTTTCTCCTGTTAGCTGTCTACTTGAACCATCATGGATGATTTTGTTAGCATTGTCCCCATTTCCACCTTTTTCATTTCTGCTTTTCGAATTTAAAAGTTGCAGAGCTTCTCTACCACCTAACAGCTCAGAATTACGTCTTTTAAATACAGGGGTTTTTACCCCCCCCCCCCTTTCCAAATTTACCTTCCAAAGTTTTGTTTCCCTTAACCCAAACCTCACTCTTGGCCCCAGAGATCGCCGATGCTCAGGGTGGATGTGGCAATTTAAAAAAACCCAACAACCTTCTACCCTTGCCATTTCTTATGCACTTTTGCTGTGGTTGATGTTAGCCAATGTCCCATTTAGTTTAGGAAAATATTCAGCCTGTTAGCTATATCTACTTGTTAGCATTGTCCCCATTTCCACCTTTTTCAATTATGTTTCGAATTTTAACTGCTGTGACGGGTGGAAGGGAGGCGGAAGGTTTAGGGAGTAAGGGTCGATGAGGGATGGAGTGAGAAATTAGACTTGAGAAATATGTCGCAAAAATATAGACGATAATGTGAAAAAGATCGTCGTCAACTATTGCTCTATTTGTGTTCATCTACCGTAAAGAGCCTCTAGATGTGTGTGCTATACAGGAGTGAGCTTCTTCTTTCAACGCCTACTCCTTAGTCAAACCGAAGAGACCGAGACTGCCTTCAGTAAGACAATGTAGGAGTTAGCGCACTGCTAAAAGAAACACAAACTATTTCGTCAAACGGTTTTTAATTAAAGTAAATGGCTGTTAATGTTTTCAGTTAGCATGGAACGTCTGCGCTCATAATAATGACTTAATGCAGTTGCGAGCGCCGTAAAACTCTTACCACAAAAAAAGAATACGTGGTAGCCCAGTGGTAGTAGAGAAAGAGATAAGGAGAATAGGGGGGGGGGAGCAAGAGAAAGAGAGAGAGAGAGAGACCTTTCGAAAGAGACACTATTCATAGAGAGAGAGAGAGAGAGAGAGAGAGAGAGAGAGAGAGAGAGAGACCGAGAGAAAGAGAGAGAAAGGGGGAGAGAAAGAGACTTGCAGCTTCCGGTTCTACCACCCAACAGCTCAGAATTCCGTCTTTTAAATACAAGTGTTTCTACGCCCCCATCAATACAAGTTTTAGTCGTTTAACCCTATCCGTACGCCCCCGGGGTTGTATTCTTCACATTTTAGAATACTTCTAGTGTGAAGATCTCTTTGAAACTTTCAGTATTTTTCCACCAAAAAATAAAATTCACAGGCTGTTATGCGAAGCTTACGGATCGGATTAACGAGTACATTTCCTCTTTGGAAAGTGGTGGCACAGAGTTCCCCACGTCGTATGGATACGATAGTTAAATACTCGACGTACGGATAGGGTTAAGTGGTGGCACAGAGTTTCCCACTTCGTATGGATACGATAGTTAAATACACGACGTACGGATAAGGTTAAGTGGTGGCACAGAGTTCCCCACGTCGTATGGATACGAAAGTTAGTTAAATACACGACGTATGGATAGGGTTACGTCATTTAGGAGGCGGGCTTCGACCCTGCCTGTCAGGGCCACCCAGGCCGAGAGAGATGCAACCTCCCAGTTGAAAAACCCCGAAATACTCGATAAAAATTCTCCCCACACGGAATCGAATTCAGGTCTTTTCATTTCGACGACAAAGCACCTCACTATTGCATTACGTATGCTGATGATTCCAGTCTGCTGATTATCACGAAGGTGTGGATGGTAGATATAGTGGTGAACATCTGTACAGATGTATCGACCAGTCTTCCCGTAGAAAATCGTTTCTACTTATAAACTCATTTAGGACGTAGAGGATATCTAGATCCGATCTATGTTCCCGTCGAGAAAAGAATTGTGTACAAGAAGGCCACCCTATGTCACAAATTAATGTTTGAATGATAATGCGCCATCATATTTATCAAATCTGTTAATATTGTACATTCCAACTTGCAGTTTTAGGTCATCAGCTGACAAAAAGAAATTTATTTTACCACCTATGAAACTTATAAAAATAGGTGAAAGGGCATTTGAATACCAAAGCCCCAAGATCTTGCTTTACCAAGTACTTTAAGAGAGATAAAATCTTTTGATTCATTCAAATGTCAGCGGAAGTCGTTTCTGTTTTAAATAAGATGAATATCTGGAGTGATTTTCTTTTAGTCAGAACACAACGTTTTATTTTACTGTTGTACGTTGTACTGTATTGTAAAGTGCTCAGAGCCTGACTTTAATCGGGGTTGAGCCCCATGTAAATGTCATTTGTTATAATTATTATCTAAAGACCAAATGCGATGTTACAGCACAGTTTGTGCAGTTATAAACACATCTGAAACACGAATTTGCATATTTCGTAGAAGGTGTGTTATTGCCGGCCTGCATTTTTGAGTTTCAGATGAATAAAACAGAATTGAAAAATTTGTACTGTTAATGAAGTTATAACTCCATTTTGTTAAAGAGGCCCACAATAGCCCGTCAAATAACCAGAATGGTCGTTTTCAATGAGTTAACAAGTCTGGATGAAATGGTTTGATAAAAATCCTGAATAACAACCCCCCCCCCCCCCCCCCAAAAAAAAAAAAAAAAAAAAAAAAAAGAACAAAAGTACCACCCTCCCAAGAGGAATACATACAAAGCAACGTACAAAACTCAGCCGTACATTTTTAAAAATTAATTAATTAATTAATTAATTAATTAATTAATTAATTAATTTATTATTTTTATTTTTATTTATTTATTTATTTTTTATTTATTTTTTTTTGGGGGGGGGGGGGGCGGGGATGAGATACGGTCACTTTTAAGGACAAGCGGGCTAACCCAGATTTCGGTGGTTTCCAGAAATCTTGACCTACAACAAAAGTAGTGTATATTTGTTTGGTTATAGAGAAAACTCTCCTTGTCTTTTAAAGAAACTGAACTAGAGGCAAAAACTTTACCTTTGATTTTCTCAAAACAACATTTTTCGGGATAGCCCCCTTGTGCTTAAAAGCGACCAATTGTAGGTGAAATCGTTAGACTAAATCCTGAAATACAAAACCCCCAAAAAGTGCAACCCTCCCAAGAAGAACACAATATACTAAAGAACGCACCACACTCAGCAAAATCTTTGGGTGAGATACGTTCATGGTACAACTTACTCAAAGCTCCAATGTTGTCTTCTCCCATCATGCCCATCAGGAGCGGGTTTATCTGAGCGTTGACCCGACACACCGACAGGCAGACGGCGAAGAGGAAGACCAAATGTGTCCACATCCTGCTAGATTGCGTGAGGACTGTATGAAGACTGCAACACGTCGAGCTCTGACAACTTTCTTTTCTCTCGCTACAGCTGAGACGGACTGTCGTGGACTTGTTCAACAATCTCGCTCGTAACCACTTTAGGTAAAGTTTTTACTTTTCTGGGGTTTAGGAAACGTTTGTGTAGCTTGATGAAACGAGAGCACGACAGACGTCTCAAACTGCTGATCTGAAAGCTGTTTTAGTCTTTTTGTGAACTCACTGCCTTCTCTTTATCTACCTGTATTTATATCAGACCGACATCATGTTTTAAAAATGTCCGACGCTATTGTAAGAGTTATCGTTTCGTGTCATGGGGGTGAGGTTAGGGCAGTATAAACTAACCGCTTTTGTAGGGCAACATGGACGCCCGGAAGATTAATCAGAAGGGAGGCAACCGCATTTCTACCGCAGTAATCTCCCTTATAAGTTCCAGTGTCGTGCTCCATCATGCTCGTGTCTTATCACACTGGACAAAATACATTTCAGAGGAGCTTACTGAAGTCGAAAAAAACAAACCTGGAGAGTTGGTCGAATCTGCCTTTCCCTTCTCTGTCATGCCTACCCGCGTTTCCCATGTGTTAGATTCGTGACCTGTTAATTAACGCTCAGGTCAGAGATTCCCCTGAAATAAAGAAATAAAGGAGTCAGGCCGCTTTCTGTGTAACGAAGTGTTATTCTTGTTCTGCTGGTGACACACCTCTCTCTACCTCAGATTTACAACGCTATATCTGCGCCGCACCTAGTTTTGAGAAATTTGACGTTAAAACTTTGGAGTTTCGCAAAGCTTTTTCGAATGCAATTCTTTGAATATCTCGATAATGACTCCAAATACGACTTTGATAGAGCAGACAGAGAATTTGATTTCTGACCTTATGGTCGTAGTAACTCAAAAAGGCCAAAATGTCTGATAGAACTTTGTATTCTCAGGTAGAGACCTCACCATTTAATCTAAACTCAATGGATGATTCTCTTTCAAATTTAAAAAGTTCTTTTAAAGATCATTTACTTTTTAAAAGTGGATATTAAGTTTTGCCTTGGATATTGGACACATTGACAAACTGAAAATTAAAAGAGTTTCTCAGTGTTGTTCGTTAAAATGATTCCTACAAAAACAAAGATTGAAGTGGGTGGTTGGTGGGTGCTCTGGTGTGGTGTGCTTCTTCTTTCCTATCAAACATCTATCACCTGATCTCCCCTCCTTCTTTTTTGTGTTTGTTACTCTCTTGTAACACCTCTAATCTTCGGCACTTTTATGACGTAAAACTCTTACGAAAACTAAAAAGAGTTACGTTTTCTGAGGCGTTCTTGTTAAAACCTCGCTGGTCCTTCATCAGCCAACGAGTCATCACATGGCAGATAATTGACGTCATAACACGTTGTATTGGGAGAACTCAGGACCCATTACAAGACAGGTAACCAGTTTGTTTTAAATTGGTATGCCCGAGTCATAGAACAAAAAATGGACATAACAGAAGAACAAAATTAATGACAAAAAAGTAGTCCCCCCCCCCCCCCGATATTCTTTCCCAGGGGTTTATATCGATTAACTGCCATATAAAGTACACACATGAAATAATTCCCATGATTCAACACGCTGCTTAAAACACAATACAGTAGTGCTTATCAACACATCTACAGGTACAAAATATAGCACAAACATGACAATAACATTATTATACGTGCGTGTCAGCACAACGCAGCTAGGGTTATCGCGTTTTGCCCAAGGACACCAGCATTGCTTAACCCTATCCGTACGTCGTGTTTTACTATCGTTTCCATACGACGTGGGGAACTCTATACCACCGCTTTCCAAATAGGAATTAATTTACTCGTTAATTCGAGCCGTACGCTTTGCATAGCAGTCTGCCAAAATGATTTTTTGAGAAATACTGAAAGTTTCAAAGAGATCTTCGCACTAGAAGTATTCTAAAATTTGAAGAATGCATCCCCGCGGTACAACATGATCCCAGGCGTATGGATAGGGTTAACATTTTATTTCCTTTATTTTTCTTTCTAAATTCTGAGTGTGAGGTCAGTAACCACTCGACCAGTGAAGCCCCAGGTCTGGGTGTATTTATTAGTGGCGGTGAAAAGCAAAACGACAAGCACTCCAACGACTTCTTACATTGTTCGCGTGCCTCCCTCCATTTGTCAGCTCTGCAGAAGTAACGCTCTTACAAATTCTCAACATAACGTTTTCTTTTTCAAAGTTATAGTGAACTTTGCGATGGTGTGTAATTAGTTACGGAAACGAGACGTGAGCTCCTAGATTCTATTATTTCCTCATTTACCCCTTAGGAAGCTGTTTTAAAGGTGGACAACTATCGTTTAGGTTGGAAAGATTTTGCTGTAATGAAAGAGAAACGCCCACCTTTGCCAGAATTAAAAGAAATACCAGAATTCTATTATTATTATTACACACAAAGACATAATTAGGTCGTATTCAGATTAAAACAGTAAGCTAACCGGCGTCTAAGTTGTAATGTTTATGCTTTTTTGTGTTAGCTACGTAAAATGTGAGTTCGATTCTCAAGCGAGAGACGTCATTTAATCGAGTATCACCTTTTGTGTACAGAGATACAGAGATACTGTATCCCAATAATCTCTGACTGGCCATAAAGGGCAGGGATGAAGTAGTCCGACCTCTAGAAGATCTACGTTGTTTCAATGGAGGCTTAAAGTGTCCACAGTCGTGTCAGTTAATTATCACTGGGGGTGGGTGAGTGTTAATGTATGAGTGCAGTGAATGTCTCTCTCTCTCTCTCTCTCTCTCTCTCTCTCTCTCTCTCTCTCTCTCTCTCTCTCTCTCTCTCTCTGTATTTGTGTGTTGTGTGTGTGTGTGTGTGTGTATGTGTGTGAGTGGAGAGAGAGAGAGAGAGAGAGAGAGAGAGGGGGGGAGAGAGGGAGAGTGTGTGTGTGCTTGTGTACGCGATGTTTATATTAATGCAATATCCATTTCTCCAGGTTTCAAGTCTACTTTCGTTTCAATCTCTCTTAGATCACATTTTACTGTTTTATCACGGATAAGAATGTTTGCGAACAGACTCCACGTTTAAGACTCGATGACATTTTCCTGCTAAGGACATGGATATTGAAGTAAGTGTGTAAGATTGATCACCTACTTCAGTATTTCTGTCTTTAACAGAAAAAATGTCACTGAGTTTTAAGCATGGAGTTTGTTGACAAACATACTTGTACGTGACAAACCAATAAAATATGATCTGAGAGATTAACACGAAAGAGATAGATAGATAGATAGATAGAGAGAGAGAGAGAGAGAGAGAGAGAGAGAGAGAGAGACAGGTAGGGAGAGAGAGAGAGA
>NW_004797402.1:965637-968418 GCF_000002075.1 Aplysia californica | reverse complement strand
CACACACACACAGTTACATTTTAATTAATGCACATTTACTAACTCCAAAAGGATATAAAACACGACATACCAAACAAAACAATACCTGGAGAGTTCTTCATATTATTCATAACGAATAAATTGAAATTTATAAAACAAAATTGCGCTGCACGTACCAAACACACTGCATGTTTTGGTCTTTCTCGCAAACACAGTACACACACAGCTAGTGCCTTCAACTTCTAGAGCGAAAGCGGTCCATTTCTCGACGGACTCCCCCACCATAATAAAAATAACAACACCGCTGCCATAATACGATCGAGCTCCCGATCTTAATCAGCGTTGGCGATTATGAAACACAATCGCGACTCGCCTCGGTTCCAGTGAAGCGAACAGGCTAATACGTCCTGTGCCAGAGTAAATCACTGGTGTGAAACAGATCGAACCATTCCGTGTAGTAGATCTAGTTAGTTATCCTACTCTTGTGTTTGATCCTATAGCTTGATCGTCTGCTGTTATTTTTTTGGCGGGGGCTTGAGGTGTGGTAATTAGTGGCACGATCCCTGTGCTCTGTACTGTGATTTCGGGGCCATTCTGTAGAGCAATACTCTGTGGTGGTGGTGGACGTGGGGTTGGCGAATATCTGAGTCTGGGGTGGATTTACTAGCACAGGTGCCCAGGTGTTGATGGGAGAGGTGGCCCATTGTTTGCTCCAACCTGCTCCAAGTTCTTCTGGGCTGTGCTTGCGTGGCTTGCCTTGGTTAATATCCCCCTCCCTTCCGTGAAAGGAGTATCGCACGAAGAAATGTTTTCTTTCAAGCTGGACGGATATCATCAGAATGTGTGACGGCAGAACAGTGAAAGGTAGACGCAACACTCACAAGCAGCACACTGTACTAACTGCTACAGCTGCTGATTTTGCAGCATCTTAAATATCATCTTAAATACTACTCTTTCTACTACTTCTAACCTAACAAAATACACGTAAAGTAGTTGACAAAGTTAGTACTTTTAGCGAAAACAACAACAACACACACACACACACACACACACACACACACACACAAATACAACAAAGAAACATTGCAACTGAAATAACAGAAATAATTAAATGATAATACTACAATGATGAAAACAATAACAATAAAAATGATATCAATAATAATAGTAATTCTGGTCGCGATGCGACTACAAACACTAATAAAGACAATACAAATGTAATAACAAGCAATAGATCTACGTTGTGGTGGACGTGGGGTCAGGGAATATCTCAGTCTCGGGTTGATGTACCCACACGGGTGTTGATAGGAGAGGTGGCCCATTGTTTGCTCCAACCTGCAAGCTCTTCAGAGCTTTGCTTGGCTTGACTATGTTCATTTCCCCTCCCTTTTGTGAAAGGAGTATCACACGAGGAAATGTTTTCTTTCCGACTGGACGGATATCATCAGAATGTGTGACGACAGAACAGTGAAAGGTAGACGCAACTATCAAATCAGAAGCTGTACTAACTGCTCTGCTACAGCTGTTGATTTTGCTGCTATCTTATTTAATACTACTCTTTCTACTATTTCTGACCTAACAAAATACACGTAAAGTAATTGACAACGTTAGTAGGCTATTTTTAGTGCGACAATAACAACAACAGAATAAAGAAAGAAAAAACAACCCTAACTGAAATAACAAAAAGAATTAAATAATAATACGACAATGATGATAACAATAACAATAAAAATGATATTGATAATACTATCAAATCTAACGGTGATACCACTACAAATAATAATACAGATAATAATAACGATGATAAGCGTCTTCGCATTCTAGATCTAGCTTAGTATCAGCTGTGTTCCAATCACCGGTCTCTCTCTCTCTCTCTATCTATCTCTCTATCTCTCTATCTATCTATCTATCTATCTCCCTCCCTCCCCCTCTCTCTCTCTTTCCCTCTCTCTTTCTCTCTCTCCTGTCTCTCTCTCTTTCTCTCTCTCTCTTTCTCTCTCTCCATCGTCACAAACCAGAAAACGTACTCGCAATTTCTAAGAGAGAAGGTTTTTATATCGAGCATCTCCATCTGTTTGCAGGGACGTTCTATTCCTCTCAGCACGGGTCGGCTCTCACTGGCAAGGTTGAAGCAGCCCGCCTCTTAAATGATCTAAATTGTAATATAAAAAAAAATAATGTTGGGCAAAGCAGGTATACATTATAATTATGGGATCTACTGACTCATAAAGTCTGTGTTGTCGCTATTTTTCTGAAATGTGATTATTTTTACACATTCTACCAAGACCATAGCATAATATGCTTAAAAAGACTGGAGTATATTGGTAACAAGGTATTGGCGGGTGTTTACGTATTAGTAATGTTTCCACTGTTAGAAAATGAGCATACACACTCGGGCATGCTTCAATAGTATAGTATACTATTACGGGTAAAAGTAAGGGAACGATTGAATTCAAAGTAATGTAAGCCCATAGAGTTACCCCCTTTTAAACTATAGTGTACATCTATGTGTAAGCCTAATTTAACTTTTTTTAAAAACAAGTAAGCAATTTCAAGTCAACGGGGGCGAAGATTTACGGTGACTTAATCAGCTATCGAGGGCACCAACTCTCAGAGATGAAACGCCGCAGTAAAAAAAAGTATGGTAAATTTTAATATATTATTATTTTGTCGCCTTAATGACTACAGTCTTTGATTAATAATTTGTGATGCAGCGTGGTGGAACCAGGCTGTCATCAATTTTTGGGCATGTAAAATTATTGGTATCATCTTAAAGCTTGTTCACTTGCCTTTATTTGGATG
>NW_004797402.1:960025-962194 GCF_000002075.1 Aplysia californica | reverse complement strand
CCCCACCCCCTTACGTCCTCGCGTCTTATCAATCTGGAGTCGGCCGGTGATCAATGCTTCATTCAGCTCTCAAATTCCGACTTGGCAAAGTGCGACTTGTTTTCCAGATAGACTTTGGCTACTACCCGGTGCAGTTTGTGGTGCAGGGGCGTTCATTATATCGAATTAAGTCTTGGTGCCACAAGCCACGAGAAGATTTTTTCAATGTACTTTTATGGCGTTACTGAATGTGATGTGCTGCTTTTCCCCGAGCCATCTTTTCATGTAGTCACAAGTAAGTAGCGATGTTTGTTTTGTTGTAGTAAGTATTTTACGTCACTTGCAACACAATAAGGCCATAGAAGTGCCGAAGATTAG
Source organism: Aplysia californica (assembly GCF_000002075.1). Classification (NCBI taxonomy): domain Eukaryota; kingdom Metazoa; phylum Mollusca; class Gastropoda; order Aplysiida; family Aplysiidae; genus Aplysia; species Aplysia californica. Next base: position 961,837 of record NW_004797402.1, on the reverse strand, counting down.
AGGTGTTAGAAGAGAGTAACAAACATGAAGGAGGAGAGAGATAAGGACGATAGATTTTTGATAGGAAAGAAGAAGCAAACCACACCAGAGCACCCGTCAACCACCCACAGCGATGTTTACGCATGTCGTATGTTTTGACTTTGTCTTGTGACATGCGAAAATATAACACAAGTATTGTTCAGTATTTAAGGGTCTTGAACATCTAGCTCTCACTGGCAAAACCGAGGGCCAGCGAGGCAGGGGTAGTCCCAGAACAACATACTTAGGGAACCTAAACAAATGGGTAACAGGGAAAGATCAGGGAAACGTAGCTTTTCTGAGAGCATCCGAGCAAAGGAATAAATGGAAAATCATTATCGCCGATGTCTGTCGCAGATCTGGCACTGGATGAGGATGATTGTTCAGTGCATTCAAAATAAAATAGTTCACGTTATTTCTTTTTTAATAATGCGATAAAAGTTTTGTTTTTGATTCATCCCAAAATCTTCCCAAGTTTTGCGTTTGTTTTTTCTTAGGTATGTTGCTTTTATTTTCAAAACAAACTCAACGAAGAGTATTTTCCCATCGTAGTTTAGTATGATCACACACGATATACCATTGCAAGGATATAACTGTTCTTTTTATTTTAATAACTCTAAGAAAATAATTATCTACGTTTTTTTTGTTGGGGTCATGAGTCAGTAGGTACTTCCATTACAGTATTATTATGTAGGTTCCGTGAAGTCTACAATTATTACTTTGGGTGATTAATACTGTCCTGACTCAAATACCAACTTTTCTTTTGGTGTAAAACGTGCTGACAAAATGAGTTACGTCTCAGATTGAAGCCTAATGGTAATAGATACATCACACTTATAGGCGAAGTTTTTACACTTTACAAGTATAAAATAATAAACGGCATGTTGTACTTAAAGAATATGGTATCAATTGAAAATCTATAAACTTGACCCCAGTGTCGATTTTTGGGCAACACCTCCATTTCTGGGTTGTGAGAAGTAACTCATTTTGTCTGCAAGCCTCCTAAGGTCCAAACAGAACATTGTTCAATTAATGAATAGACCAATATCCTTTCTATGATTTTTAGTCTTATTGAAAGCAATGACCGGCCGGTTTTGATGACGTCCGGAATACCGGAGTGATCTGTGACCTCGGGTGGTAACCTCCCTAGACTGAGTACCGGCGACCTTGGTTAGACACCCAACGGGCGTTCTTTACCATGGGTTGTTTCGGGGTTTTTTTTTGGCTCTACTAAGTACAGCTGGGCGAAGAGTCGATTCCGGAACCGATTCCCGCGATTAATACTAAGGAAGTTAAATTCCGTCTCCTTTTTACGTAGACCAACGGTTGCCAGTTATTTTTATGATTAAAATCTTCTTTTTGAAAAAAAAAAAGAAGTTGATGCTTCGTAGTGTTCCGAAATCAAGGTTATCCTAAATCCTGAAGATGTTCGGCACCAATCAGGTAACCACAGGGGAAAAAATCACATAATTAGAATGTAAGTAATTGGGTTCGGAGTCGATTCCTACGATTCCTAGCTTTCAATAATCGAGAACCTAGCCGCCCAGCACTACTACTAAGTTCCGGCTTCGACATATTGGAGATAGGTGTTAAACCTGAGATCCTCCTTTTCTTTACTATTCGGTGTTGATAAAGGCATCGAAACCATACGAAACTATTTCTAAAAATAATTGTTTGCCTCGGAAGGTCAACATTTTCCTCAAACTGTTCGCACATGATACCAGTAGACTGTGCTGGGGCTTTAGCCACACTTCCAAAGGGTTTGCAGGGGTTGTTTTTTTTTCAGGATTAACA
>NW_004797402.1:956662-957784 GCF_000002075.1 Aplysia californica | reverse complement strand
CCCCCCCCCCCCCGCCGAGGTTTGGAGACCTGTCATATTATATCTGCCAGGTATTTCCCGAGACCTCTTTTGTATCTGATCTCACCTACTCTTTTTTTTTTTTTGGATCATTCTTTTAGCTGTCTTTTCAATCATTCTTTGCTTTGATTATTGGCTTTGACAAATGGTTTGTTTCTTGCCTACGTCCAACTGTGGTATTACTTTTGTTTTGTTTAGATTTTCGCTCTTAAGGGTATTGATCCGTTGTGTCGGCTTCGGCATGGATAGGCTTGTTTTGCCCGTTCCTGATCGGACTCTCCAAGCATTGAAGAAACCAAATGTGAGGCAGCGTGGTGGAATCAGGCTCTCGTCAAAATAATCAAAGTGAAGAAACTTGCATTTTTCCCCAGGTTTGTGAATTTTCATCAAATTTTTGTTTTTTGGCTCAACACCTTTCATGCCCATTAAAGAACTCATTTCTGCGTGGATTTTTCTGAAAAACGCTGATTAAAGGCACAAAAAATGTTCATTTTCAATTACAACGGACTCTTAAGCTAAGGAAATAACTACTCTTTGGCGACCATTTTCTCACTAATTTTACATCTGAAAACAAGTGATCCCCACCTCCTTCTTTCGCAAATATCTCGACTTGTATTCAAGACAAATGGATATTTTTTCCCTCCAAATAAAGACAAGTGAACAAGCTTTAAGATGATACCAATAACTCTACATGCCCAAAAATTGACGAGCGCCTGATTCCAGCACGCTGCCTCACAAATATGTTCTTAGAGGTTTCAACTATTTTTGACTCGAAAAACAAAACAAAACAAAACAGAACAAAATCAAACGCGAAAATGACCTACTTTTGTCACGCACACTCATATGACCTTATGCAGTTGCGAGCGCCGTAAAACTTTTACCATGAAAAGGGAAAAGAAAAAGCAACATCAAAAGCTCCCAATAATTTACGTATTCTTTTGCCTGTCCTGCATGTGTGTATGCGAGTGCGATTGTCTGTCTGACTGATTTCTGATCTTCTAACATGATATGTACACGTTTTTGGCATCTTTCTGTTGTCTTAAATGATATATGGGTATGTGCGAGAAACACACAAACACACACTCACACACACACACACACACA
>NW_004797402.1:954798-956031 GCF_000002075.1 Aplysia californica | reverse complement strand
TGTGTGTGTGTGTGTGTGTTTGTGTATGAGTGAGTGTGAGCGTGCGTGCGGGCGTGCACATGTGTATATTTGTTTTTGGAGTACAGAGACGAATCTACAGATCCCCCCCTCCCCCTTCCTGTGACCGGATCAACGGTCTGGCGACTAGCCCAAAGTCCAGGGATACGCCCGTCTTTGACCCCTGTGACCTCGGCTTGTGTGTGTAGGAATATATGTGTGCGCATACACGTACGTATGTGTGTATGAGTGGGTGTGCGCGTGTGCGTGTGTACATTCGTGAGGTAAGTACAGAGAAGAACCCACAGATCCCCCCCTCCTGTGACCGCATCAAGGGTCTGGCGACAAGCCTGTGTCCTCGGTTTGTGTGTGTAGGAGTGTATGTGTGTGTGTGTGTGTGTGTGTGTGTGTGTATGTGTGTGTGTATGAGTGTCTGTGTGTGTGTGTGTGTACGAGTGTCTGTATGTGTGTGTAGGAGTGTATGTGTGTGTGTGTGTGGGTGTGTATGTGTGTGTGTATGAGTGTCTGTGTGTGTGTATGAGTGTACGTGCGTGTGCATGTGTGTATGTCTGTTTGTAAGCGAGTGTGTGTGCGTGCACGATTGAACGTTTGTGTGTTGAGTACAGAGAAGAACCCACACCCCCCCCCCCTCCTGTGACCGGATCAACAGTGTGGCGACATGCCCAAAGTCCAGGGATACGCCCGACTCTACCCCCTGTGTCCTCGGTTTGTCTGTGTATGTGTGTGTATTTCAGCGAGTGTGTGTGTGTGTGTGTGTGTGTGTGTGTGTGTGTGTGTGTGTGTGTGTGTGTGTGTGTGTGTGTTGAGTACAATCAACGGTCTGGCGACTAGCCCAAAGTCCAGGGATACGCCCCGATCTGCCCTCCTGTGACCTCGGCTTTGGGCCAGGAGATATGGACGCCTGCCTGTCGTTCCAGCCTCGAGCAGGTCGTCAATTGCCAATCACGCGCTGAACCGCTTTGCATTTGCTTAGTTTTTGTTCAGACTCTTAACACAGAATTGCACTTAAAGGAGAAATCTTAGAATAGTTATTGATGGCTGAGCTGATTTTTTAGAAAGAAAAAAAGTGTATGTAGTTTTGGGGGATATGGGAAGGGGGAGGGGGGAGGGGAGAAGGGATGTTACTGCTAGGTCCTATTTCTATTCTCTTCCTTTTTTATTTCATTCTGTTCATGGGGGTAGTTTTTTTTTTTTTTTTTTTTTGGGGGGGAGTTG
>NW_004797402.1:950948-954601 GCF_000002075.1 Aplysia californica | reverse complement strand
GGTGTGTGTGTGTGTGTGTGTGTGTGTGTGTGTGTGTGTGTGTGTGTGTGTGAGCGCGTGTGTGTGTGCTTTTAACGCAAACTCTCTCTACTACTATTAAACAGTTCAATTAGCAGGGTATGATATTATATTTTGAAAGGCGCTATTGAATACACTAAGATCCAAGGTTTAAGAGAAACAAATTATGATAATAATATAACTGGATGTTGATTTTCTTGAAATCGCTCTTTGTGGGTGGTTGGAGGTTGCTGTGACCTTCTCTTTACTCTATCACAAGCTTTAAAACTAAAGTCTCCCCTCCCCTTGGATTAACTTACTTGGATTTACTTGGATCCAGAGCTAGAATCATAGCAGGCGGCACATGTCCATAGCTGCCCATCTCTCCTTTCCAGCGTCCACCTCAGGGTCTTCCTGCTAATTGTCTCCATGAGGAGCTGGTTTAAGACACGCCTGACCACTCCTCGAAGCAAACTTTTTTTTCGCTGTGCCCCGGACACACTTTTCTTTTATTGTGCTGAGTGTGTGGGAGTCTATCTCCTCTTGGTTGTGAAGGCTCTCCTTGCATCTGGCGATCACCATTGGTGGGTCGAGCATGATTCGGCCATTGGGTGCTGCTTTGCCGGCAAGTTCATCAGCACGTTCATTTCCGTGCACCCCGGCGTGACCAGGGCAGAACACCCATGTAATTTTTAGGAGGTGGCTATTTGCAATGGAAGCTCTCCAGTCATTGTAGAGCCACCAACTCCTGATTTTTTCTAGGGTGCTCATCGAATCTGTGACAAACATGGCATGTTTATACGCTTCCATGCTGATCCATTCCAGCGCCTCTGTTATTGCCTTGACCTCCATTGCCATGCTCGACGTAGTGCACTCGTAAGCTCCAGACTGTTCTTTAATTATCCCCTCCCCTCACCAGGGCAATGCAACTGGCTGAAGTTGTCTTTAGGCCATTCCCAAAGGAGGGATATCATATATTCTTATTCACAGTAAAATTGTAAATGGGCTGATTAATCAATGTAATGCTCATACAACATAGGGGGAACTGCTGCTTTTCCTTTCCTCATCCTTACTGTTGTCATTTTCCCTCTACTTCTTTTGTATGTTTGTCACTCTCTTGTGAACTGGTGTTTCCGGGATACATTGATAGTCGAAGCAGACTTTGTGCTGTTAAGGCTAGAGGTGAGCATGAGCAGAGCAAGCATGATACTCGGTTTGGATTTCTCTGTTGACATCCACCCCTTGGCGCTCAGAGGACCTTGTGCACTTGCAGGCGCCGTAAAACCTTACTAAAACTAAACTATAAGTCTCTTCAACTTCATCTTGAAAATGGGCCATCTAGAACCAAATGAACAGATCATGGAACAGTCCTTTTTCCCAGCGTCTATGGCAAAATGCGTAATTAGGCTCCTTGCCGTTTTGCACAGAAGATGTGAGTTTGATTACAGAGTGGGTACGTTCAAATGTTACCGAGTTTTTCTCTCTTTCTGCTAGGATGCTTATCCCTCACATCTCTGTTTGGCCATAACATTAAAGATAGAGGCAACATTACATACTCTTTTTTTCTCGGTAAACTTCACGACACGTGGAACAAATCAGGTCATAACATAAGAACCAAAGATTCGAGGTGCAAAAGAGAGTAAATCAAAGAAAAGGAGAGGAGATCATGACGATAGCTGTTTGATAGGAAAGATGGAGCAGCACCAACCAATCAACCACTTGCTTACTCTTCCCATGTCCCGTCAAGTGCACTGGGCCAAGATCAGCCGACGCCACTCTTGTCTGACTGTGGCCACTTTCTCCAGCTGTGTCATGTCCAGCCCTTCTCAATTGGATTATTGCCTCATTTCTGCTCGTACTGCTATATTATAGCTTTCAGTTGGTCTACCTCTTCTTCTTTTTCTATGGGTCTCCGGTGGTACCATGTCGTATACGACAGTCTTGTCTCTGGCTTTCTCAAAAACCCCAACGTATATAGTCCTGGACTTCGAAAGACTGAGCGAGACATTTATAATCAGTGGAAAGAGGTATCATGCTTTATAATTTTTCTGTTCCTCTCCTACACAGACCTTTGAGATGAACAGCCCACCAACAAATTACTACGCCTCTCCAAGGGGCTACAACTCACGCACAGCTGCAGTGACCTCCCCTTCCGCCCTGACGTCACCGGCTCCAATGGCCTCCCCTGTCCAGGACAACCTGGCAGCTCTCCGACTTACGCCGACTCCGGCCGAGAACTACCGATGTCCTGTGTCCACTCCCTCCAACTTTGTCCAGCGGAGGGGGCGGGTGAGGCGGACGAGGCCGTTGGAGATTCTGGAGGATGTATACTCACAGGTAGTTTAGTTTAGTTTAGCTTTAATAAGGTTTTACAGCGCTCGCAACTGCAAAAGGTCATATGAGCGCCAAACAGGTAGTTTATGTACCATCTGATTCTGTCATTCATCAGCTCAATGTCGTGTCTAACTTTTATAATTGCGAGTTTTGATGATATAATGAGCTAATACTTGGAATTTAGCTTTGTGGACACAGATAGATACATAAAATTTCTAGGTTTGGTTTTGTACAATTTGTTATACGGAATTATAAACACGACATGTTTAATTTGAAGAAAAAAATGACATCAGTTTAAAATCTACAAATGTTGATTTTCGGCTGACATCTCCCTTTGTGGATATATAGAAGTAATTCATTTTGTCAGCACGCCTCACGCAACCGATGCTGAGCTCAACAAACTTTTTTCATGGTGCGCACTTTACGTAAAAGTGTTGAAAGCCCCTTTAAAGAGCTACTCTGATGAAGTTTTTAAAAAGTCATTGAAAAAGCGTTGTCAGACTTTAGAGCTTTAGGTTTAAAATTATTTGCCAGACCAAACCCTTGAGTTTTCTGATCAGCAGGAGCGAGGGTTCGAGGGAAGGTATATTATGCTGGTCCAGTCGAACCTGCACCGCCGACCACCTGTCCAAGACGACAACCTTCATCATCGACAAGGGGTGGTCGTATTGGACAGGTTCGAGTGTACTGGAAAAAAAAGACATCCGGATACGCAATTAGCCTGGGAGCTGCGCAGAATAATACTATGTGTCACAACACGGCGGAATCAGGCGCTCGTCAGTTTTTGGACATTTGGAGTTACTGATGTAATCTTAAAGCCTGTTCATTTGCCTCACTTTTGATTTTAAAAAATATCTGTCTATTTTGAATTGAAGGCGACGTATCTGCGATTGAAGGAGATGGGGGGCTGCCTGGAATCAATAAAATTAGCGAGCAACATGGCCGCCAAAGCGTTGCATTTTCCAAAGCTTGAGCGTCCTTGGTAACTGCACTTTTACTCTTGCTGTGCCTCTGGTGAACATTTTCCAGTAAAATCCACACAGAAATGTGTTTCAAGAATGGATGTGAAACGTGCTGAGCCAAAAAATAAATTGGATAAAAATTGTCAGCATACACTGACTCGTATGCAAGAAGCGAGCGAGGGAGTGTTTGGAAATAATACAACATGTGCCGTTGTATTCTGTCAAGTTGCAGACAAGGACAAGGGAAGTAATAAATAAATTAACCTTAAATGGGTAAAAGAATTTAATGATGTCCCTTAGTAGTCTTTCCTGTTGGAGAATTTTGCACCTCTCTCTCTCTCTCTCTCTCTCTCTCTCTCT
>NW_004797402.1:948237-950163 GCF_000002075.1 Aplysia californica | reverse complement strand
CTGCTGCTGCTGCTGCTGTTGCGGCTGCTGTTGCTGTTGTTGCTGCTGTTTTATTGCTGATGTCTGTTTCAAGCTATGTTTTAAGCATTGGCAATGACTTAAACATTAATTAGGTCTGTTTGTTCCGGTCCCAAGTCTGCATAGAGCCGGCTGTCTAGAGGGGATACACGCTGCACAAATTGTTCTAATAAATGCTATTTATTATCATTTATTACTGAAGCAATGGAACATAGATCACCAATCCTTCATTTGAGCAGAGAGTTTCAGTAATACTGTAAACCCTCTCTGATTTGAGGTCACGGCAACTGGTGCTGATTTTCTTTCTGGAACGCATTCAATTACGTTTTATGGTCAATTAATATAATATGATATCTTTATAAATATGATTTATTTGCACATAATCATTTCTAAGTTTCGGTACTCTCTGGGAAATTTTGGGTTCTTCTTTTTCTAACTGAGCTGCCGGTTAAGCTGGACTGAAAATTGTCTCGGATACCGGGTTATGATCACTGCACATACCTGTTTTGTTCTTTATTGCTGTTTTTTAAAATTTAGAATACTCTCATGTCGGTCGTTACAATTTGTTTCGGAGGTCTAATTGTTGGAGGTTATTTTATCAAGTACATATACATAGAGGGTGCGGTGGCGGAGCGGTTAGTGCACTCGTCACCGAAGCGGAAAGTTCGGGTTCGAGCCTCCTCCTGCCCACCCAGCAGTAATGGGTACCTGACTTCGAGTGGAGAAGTAAAGGCGGCGTTGAAAGGAACTGGCCACCCTACCACAATAATATGCCGAAGGCCCTGGAAGTTGTCTCACTAACAAGGCAATCCCCAGTGTCGGGATCGGATGCAGGAACAACTTTTTAAAACTTTACATGTACATTTATCTGCCTTGTGTTCTTCAGGTGGACCTTCCCCGCGGGGCAGTGCCACTGACTGAAGTGTCTTTAGGCCATTCCCAAAGGGGGGGCATTTCTCGTTCAAGCACAGTAGAATTGTAAATGGGCTGACTCATGTCACGCTCATAACTGTGCCTGATCTACAACAGGGAACTGGTGCTTTTTCTTTCTTAATCCTTACTATTGTCATTTTCCTCTACTCCTTTTGTATGTGTGTCACTCTCTTGTGACCTGCTATTTCCGGGGTGCCTTGATAGTCGAAGCTGAGGCTAGAGACGTGAGCAGAGCAAGTCTGATTTCCTGTAAGGACTTCTTTGTTGACATCCACCCCTTGGCGCTCATATGACCTTATGCAGTTGCGAGCGCCGTAAAACCCTCTACTAAAACTAAATCTAAACAGGTGGACCCCCAAAGTTAGCACGGCCCTGGAGTATTACTGTGTGGACCAGGGCGGAGACAGACGAGAGGCTGCGCTCACCAACACACACTGGCTACGTGCTCTCTGCTCACAACCTGTGGAGGAGATTCTGAATAAATACAGGTGGGTGGATGTAGACAGACAGACAGACGGATGGGCAGACAGATAGACAAACAGATTGACTGATATACAAAGGGATTGGCAGACAGATAGATGGACCGACAGACAAACGAGAGGCTGCGCTCACCAACACACACTGGTTACGTGCTCTCTGCTCACAGCCTGTGGAGGAGATACTGAATAAATACAGGGGGTGGATGTAGACAGACAGACAGACAGACGGATAGGCAGACGGGCAGACGGGCAGACGGATGGACAGACTGACGGACAGACAGACGGATGGACGGACGGACGGACAAAGAGACGGACGGACGGATAGACGGACATTCAGATGGATGGACAGACAGACAGACATACGAGAGTTCATCAACACACACTGGCTACGGGCTGTCTGCTCACAACCCGTGGAGGAGATACTGAATTAATACAGGTGGGTGTGGAGAGAGGGAGAGAGAGAGAGAGAGAGAGAGAGAGAGAGAGAGAGAGAGAG
>NW_004797402.1:944788-946146 GCF_000002075.1 Aplysia californica | reverse complement strand
AGAGAGAGAGAGAGAGAGAGAGAGAGAGAGAGAGAGAGAGAGAGAGAGAGAGAGAGAGAGAGAAAGAGAGAGAGAGAGAGATTGTAAAAATTGCTCCGTCCCCCTCCCCCTCCCTCTCCACCACCCCCATGCGTACATTAACTTCCTTTTAATGTTTACTTATTTAATGTTAGAGAAAGACACCTTCTGTCTCAGAACGGTAGTCAAATCGTCATTTCTTATTACGTAAGAGCACGCGAGTGGTTGGAGGGCACCACAGGCAAGTTCCACATCTCTTTTTTTTTCTTTTTATTGCCAAATTTGTTTAAACTGACCGACCTCTTGTGTTACTACAAGTCACGCTCTTTTTTTTAAACTTTCATGACCTTCTTTGTTTTTAAAAACATCGCACCCAGGGTCTATTTCCAGTCTACAATGATACCAAAGATAGTACATGACAAGATGGTTCACTCAGCCAAAAAAGTGTCCACCGGAAGTCCGCTCTTTGCTTCAGATGGCGCTGCAGTTTGTTTTGAAGCTCTCTTTCGTTTTTTCAGAAGAAGAATAGGAATAGCACCCCCTTGCGTGCGTAGATCGACTGCTGTTCATCAGCAGTTCGGGTTCGTTCAGTGCGGAGTTTTAGGTTTTTAAATTTTTTTATGACCTTTCGCCTTTCATTCTAAAGCCTGTTATGATGTTATGCCAACTTGAACGATGAGAACAATTCTCCCCTTCCTCCGGAAAAGGCTTTTTTGTCAGCATAACCATTAAAAAAAAGCGTTCTTCCGAAATTTAATCAAAAACTTGCTAGTTTCACTTTGATTTTTTTAAAACACAAGTAGGGTAACTCTGTTCGCAAAAGGTGCACATTTGCGAAGAGGGCGCCACCGAATTTTGAGGACACTTTTTAAATTGGCTCAAAGAGAGGAGTGGCCCCTCTTGTTATGTAGACTCTTTGATGATACTAAACAATTAATAAGGCTGACTGAACACCAACAAGCCGCCTCTACATTTAACAGCACAGAAGTGCTTGTTCAACCACTTTTTGTAGCCAACGATCACTTTTAGGCGATACCGCCTCTTTTTGCAAGCACTTCCAGACAGTGCTGAAAAGGGGCGTTAACACTATACAAGTGTGCCTTTTATAAAAGAAGTGTCTACGTACTCCCCGATTGGGGTCCACGTAGTCATGGTGTCTAGGTGGACCCCAAAAATTTTGGATTGTGATTGGCTCGCTGAGCGGTAGTTTACATTGGTTACAATCCAAGGCTACTGATCATCTCGGGCGGTGTGTCGATCTAGATCTAGTGTTACTATAATTTATTTATTTTAGCCCAGAGAGAGAGTATTTAATGAATAAACGTATCTAGATCTAGAAT
>NW_004797402.1:943238-944524 GCF_000002075.1 Aplysia californica | reverse complement strand
ACCCGAGATGATCAGTAAATAGGCCTAGCAGCCTTGCATTGTAACCAATGTAAACTACCGCTCGCTCAGCGAGCCAATCACAATCCAACATTTTTAGGGTCCACCTAGACACCATGACTACGTAGACCCCAATCGGGGAGTACGTAGACACTTCCATTTAGGAAACGAAACTGTGTGTTGAAACGTAGACATTATTTCCACAGGCGCAAGAATGACGTGAGGCGTACTCAGATGATCTGGTCTAAGACCTTCACGACGCCTGGCGAGAGACTTCTTCTCAGCGCATGGGACAACAACCCGGTCAGGGGGCGGAGCTATGGCATGTACTCAGCTCACGTGGGCGGGGCTAGGACGAAAGGGACGCCCAAGGGCAAGCCACGCCTCACCCGGAGCGAGCCACCAATGAGCGGGGTACATCAGGGCGGTCTCACACCGAGCACTATCAGTCCAGGGAGGAGAGAAGGCGTTACCCCGGATGTCACAGCCACGTCAGAGTACGGCGTTCCTCATAACACGACCCCTGAACCCGACGCGAGGCTGTCTGGTGCAGTCGTGGGGCGGGGCAAAGTGGGTGGTTCTAAGACTGTCAGAGGTTTTCTTTTAGACACTTGCGGGGAAAACGACTCTCGCGTCAGCACGTACACGACCAGGTATTTCAAGAAGACGGACGAGAAAGGCGAGGAAACGATTTACACCAAAGTCTCGTGGGGACCCGAGCAGCTGCCACAGCTGAGCGCTCGCCATAAAGTAGCCTCTATGCTCAACAACTCACAGTTAAACATCGAGCCACAAGCCCCGACCACAACACCGCCCCGAGGGCTGGACACAGATGGTGAGAACCACCTCAACCGCGAAGACACAACACAAAACACCGATGCAGCAGTTCGCGAAGACACAGACAAGCAGAACGCACTGCAGGAGGCCACGCCCCGGAACACCCCCTCAGCCAATCAGGAAATAGAAGACGAAATAGCGAGTGTGGGTCCTACTTCAGGTCGTCAAGGATTGTAAAAACTACTCCAGAGCAGAAAACCTCTCTTCAAATCTGTTTCCAAATCTAGATTGGCATGAGAGGCCACAAACTTCTTTACGTCATCCCGATTGGAGACAGAAGTTAATGTGGAAAGCCATTCTTTCACATGACTTTATTTGCATTGAAAGCGGTGTCTGAAATCAAAACATTAGTGAAGACGACTGCTGTAATTTTCGCTGTCGGATCTCGGACATTCAGTTGTGATCACTCTTTATTTATACTAACTTTTTTGTTTGTCGGTTGTTGTTTTTGT
>NW_004797402.1:938590-943138 GCF_000002075.1 Aplysia californica | reverse complement strand
GGGGGAGATTGGGGAGTTGTTGGTTTTATTTGGTTTGAAATATTGATGTAAGAATACCATTTTTTGTGACAAAACAAACATATCCAGTTATACCATTAGACTCTATTTATTACGTGCGTTTGCCACAAATACACTTTGACTATTAAATTGTTACCTTCTTGTTTGTCGACTCTATGCTCATAAAAGTACCCTATGCACCATACTCTCCCATATCCCTCACACGCCTGTTTTATTGGCGAGATCATCTGTTATCTGTTGTCTTTTCAAAACAAATCTCCGTTGACACTTGTGTGAGTGTTTGCGTGGGAGTGAGCTTCAACTTTTTCCCTACTGTCACACTGGAAATCGGATAGCTCAATCGGTGTTGCGTTACGCTACAGTGCCAGTGCTGCCGTCATTTCTAGGAATACAGTACACATGGTATGCAGCTTTACAATTTACAGGATAGCCTAACCCACCCCCCCCCCCAAAAAAAAAACAAAAAAAAAACAACAACAACAAAAACAACAACATCCCCCCCCCCTTTCACGAAAACCAAACCTGAATGTTGTTACTAAGAAAACAGCATTTGTTTTAAATATTATTATAATGGGGAAGTTATTATCAAAATTATATCCTTAAAAATAATGGATTGCGATGTTTGCAAAGAGTTTTTCTTTTTTGTTTTTTGGTAACGACATTCAATTTTTTTTCGCTCTCCTGTAAAATTGCACAATCTGTATAACATACTGTATTTTTTATAATGACAGCATTGTGACCTAGCGAGAAAGACCTTTCTGAACGTGGGTCGGTGGCTGCTGAAATATTTTCGCTTTTATTCACAAGGGGGTTATCCCGAAAAATGCTGCTTTGAGAAAATCGAAGGTACAGGTTTTGCCCCTTCTTCAGTTTCTTTAAAAGGAGAGTTTTGTCTATAACCAAACAAATATTAACACCAACGAAAGCAAATTTCTCCTATAGGTAGGGCAATGCCCACTTTATGTGTAGGTCAAGATTTCTAGAAACCCCCAAAATGTGGGTTAGACCGCTTGTCCTTAAAAGCGACCATACATAGTTCAGTTCTGTCTGACACGTGCATTGCACGTCACCTCGCTTTGACGGCATTTGACCTCAACCACTCAAGGAACATAATTTCCACTCGGTGTATGGCCGTGAGTACACAAAGGAGGCAATCTTTGCCCGTACGTCTGTCTCTACCAGGGGGCTCTCGTGGCCTAGAGGTTAAGGTGTTCGCCTGTCATTCAAAGGTTCCGGGTTCGAATCCGGGTAGCGACCAAAAATGTTTCTTCTCTAAATTTGTCTCCTTTCACCTCCTTTCCTACTCTCTAGCAATGTTCTGTCGTCTGCTTTCGTCTCCTCTTTCTGCCCCCCACCCCTTCACCTCCTTTGCCCCCTCCTCTGGGCTCCTGATTCTTTCTGCAGCCTTTCTACTGCTACTCATTGGCTTCTTCTTACTGCTGTCTTTCAGCCACACCCCTGATCTTCTGGTAGGAAAGATCTACACCTAGCCTTCTCGGACAAGGGCGAAAAATCTCGGAGGTCCCGTGTGCAAGTTGTGCACGTTAAAGATCCCTTGGTGGTCTAAAATCGATAAGAGTAGGCTTCGGCCGCCACCCGGGCAAAATTCAAAATTTTCTACCAACTGAAAACGTTTAGTGTGTCCCGCGCGCTCATATGACCTTATGCAGTTGCGAGCGCCGTAAAACACTTACAAAAACAAACAAACAACATTTCTTTATCACTAAATGACGTCATACTTTGCTTGCAACCCTGCGACGAGTGGAAATGTTTTTAGTGCGTGCGTGTACGAGACGGTGTAGGGCGGGGCCTTAGGGTGTTGAAAAGAGACTTTGTCCTACGCCATACTTTATTATAGTATAGCGCCGTTCACGCTGTGTGTGTGCGCCTGTGTGTGGGTCGAACCAAAGAGTTGTTACAGCTTTTCTACATAGCAATGTTACTGTGACGGTAACCGTTTAAGAAACTTATGTAAAAAGCTTTTGTCCCTCCCTCCCCCCCACCTCGCTTTGTGTGTGTGTGTGTGGGGGGGGGGGGGTAAGATGATATTGTTGCTGTTAAGGCACTCGCCTTGTCGTCCAGATGTCACAGATTAGATCCGTATAGCTGTTTCCATGGGCTCGATTTTGTCCAAAATTTGCTTCGTCCAGTGGCAGATAAAGGCTAACATAGGCGTACCGTTATCTCAATCGGTGGCCCTGATTCGAATCTCTCAACAAGCTGTTGAGAACTTGGGTTGTTTTGGATTGTTTTTGAGTCCCTCCACTCATCTATTGGCTCAGTCCTATCGGAGATAGACTATTAATTCGGACGTCCCACCCCTTAAACAACGGAGGTCCCACCCCTTAAACAACGGAGGTCCCATCTCTTAAACAACGGACGTCCCACCTCTTGAATTATCCAACCTCTTCAATGACGGAGGTCCCACCTCTTGAATAACTCACAGTGCTGTAAGGGACGATTAACTTATACAATGACCAATGAAAATGAAGGTTTCCAGGAAGGACTGATGTTCGTGGTGTAATGGTGAGGTACACGCAAACTACGTCAACTTCAACTCGATTCTCAAGTCGAAAAGTAGGAAACTCTATATTTATCGAGTATCTCTGTCTTTTTAAGGGAGTTTTATCCCACTGACCGACTAAGGTAAAAAAAAAAAAGTTTCAAAAGCGACGCCACTTTTAAAACAAATTTCTTTTGAAATTGGTGTCGGGCATACGCAATGCCAGCTCTTGGGCGTAGTTGTACCAAATATGTAAAGGAACACAGGGATGGATAAAAACGCAACAGTCATTTCTTGAATTGTCATGAGCAAAAAACTTTAATAAATATCAACACGGCTCTAAGGAACACTGAGACAGTAAAAATAAGCAGATGTAATGTAAAGATAGAAAGACTTCTCCTACACAACCTTCGTGCTCCTTTTGCAAAAGTCATTGACAGGTAGAGAGAGGAGGAGGGGGGGGGGGTCGTTTGTTGGAAGGGACCCCTAACCCCATTAGGATGTTGCGAGTTCTTCTTCCGATCCAAGTAGGATGTTGTGGCCTCTTCCTCCCCGAACACTCTCCAGCTATGATCAATTACTGCCAGGCAGAAAACGGTCGTTTATTGAAGCGGTCCATCTCCGATAAGAAGCTGTGTACTCTGCCCTGCAGCTTCTCCCCCTCCGTCCTCAGTTCCTGCAGACGTCTCCGCCTCCTGGACTCCAGCACCACGCGCCAGTTCGTCTTCCCGTCCTCGTCCAAGGCGTTCTCGTCCTCTCTGGGCTGGAGACGACTCAGAAGCTCGAGCTCGCGTCGTGACCTTGACCTGAACGCGCTCTGCGACCTTGGCGGGAGCAGGTCGTCGTATTTGATGACGTCATCCGACCTGTTGGCGCCGGCGGTCATGGGCCGACCTTTCTGGGACGCCTGTGTGTCTCGGAGATAACCCTTCCCGCTGACTGCGGACTTAGGGCGAGTTCTCCCTGGCATGCTGCTCGGCCTCAGGTTCAGCGGTCTGGTGTTGTTGCTGCTGTTGTTGTTCACGTTGTTGTTGCTTCTGCTGCCGCAGCCGCTCTTGTGACCTTCACCTTGGCCTTCACGCGACAGTGGTCGGACCACGTGATCTGGCGGCGTGTGTAGCGCCGTCGTTGGGAGGAGCCTCGAGTTTAGTTCGTGGCCGGAGTTGGCGACTCTTCGGCGATTGTTGAAGAGGTTTTTGGCGCTGAACCTTTCTCTCTCTGCCATGATTCGCAGTTGAGCCTTGCTCATTTTTGATACTTCTCTGAACTCTGACCCCTCGAGGTCCACGCCGTATCTGGTTGCCCGTGAGGCGTGTAGCATATCCGTAGGGTCCGCATTGGCCTGTGTTTTGACCACCTCCTGCAGGCGAGAGATCATCTCTATCTGACGCCGTAGCTCCTCGATCTGCTCTCCCTTCTCTGCCAGTGCCCGGTTTTCATCCTGAGTTGGAGCGGGAATTTGGGGAATTTGGGGAGTTGGGATTATGGAGTGGGGATTGGGGATTGGGGATTGGGGATTGGGGAGAGGGTGGCAATTGGATGGGGGGTGCGGGATAGGGGGGGGGATGGAGGCGAGGTTGTGTTTTGAGCAGAAAGAGGGGAGGGGTGCATTTAGTTTAATGGAAAGTGTGTATGCCGGGGGGGGGGGAGGTACAAAAGAGAAAAGAGTGTAATCGTTACTTTCTGAACAGCAGGTATCCAATTCAAAGTACGTGTACATCATTCAACATACTGAAGCGAAACAAATCTTGCTTTAGAAAGGTAAGATGCATTATCGACCGTTTCGTAAAAAGCATTTCTGTACAAGTTACTTGTGTTTTTGTTCAAAGAGGTGTTAACAGGCCCTCAATAAAGCACTCTGAGAGTGTCTATACAATTATGTCTATACTGTCACTCGGTACGTATTCCACACATCTTAGTCTTAAGCATGCACCTGATAAGTACTGGTGTCTGAGGAAGAAAGGTTTGGCTTTTCCTCGTTGCACACCAGTGACATTCTCCAGGTACGTACACACACACACACACAC
>NW_004797402.1:935174-937653 GCF_000002075.1 Aplysia californica | reverse complement strand
TGAGTGTGTGGGGTGTGGGGGGGGTTGTATGTGTGTGTGGGGGGTGTGGGGGTTAGTGTGTGGGGGTGTACATGTGTGTGTGTATGTGTGCGTGTGTGTGTTTTTGTTTGTGTGTGTGTGTGTGTTTGTGTTTGGTAGTTTGTGCATGATATGTATGTATGGGTTTGTAGTTATAAATGTGGAGAAGAAAATAAAAGAAATGTAAGCAATTGAGTATGATTATCTATACACAGGTATTGGAATCAGATCTTTGTTGACCTCTTTTCTTGTAAATGTACTCCTAAAATTGTCAGTTATTAACTAACGAAAAAAGGGGAGGGGGGAGGGTGTGTGTGTGTGTGTGTGTGTGTGTGTGTGTGTGTGTGTGTGTGTGTGTGTGTGTGTGTGTGTGCGTGTGCGTGTGCGTGTGTGAGTGTGCTATGGTCGGTGATGAAGAAACTGACCATTGGTTTAAATGTGGGAAACAGGTACCTCAGTAAGGATAGTGCCTGCAGTCGCTACCATTTTTCTTACCGACCATATTCACCCCTTCACTTAACCCCTACCTGTGGATCTAAGTACTTTTTATAAACAAAGGTCTTTAATCGTTCACTCTCCGCTCGCTGATCAAACCTCCAATGCTTTCTCACTTTTTGCTAATGAATTAATATTAAGAATTGCCCAAGAAAAAAGGGGCACTTATGTTCTAACAACCGCTCTCAGCGCACATGTTAGAAGCATCAACGATCTATCTTTTTTAAAAATTAGTTCCATGGTATGCAATGTCCATGCCACTGGCATTTGTGTTTTTATTGTTAGGTATGTTCACCATCGCAAGCAGAAAACAAGGCGCTCATTTGACCTTAGCAGTTGCAAGCGCCGTAAAACCTTATACTATACAACTACTGCAGAAGACAAGGCGCTCATATGACCTTAGCAGTTGCGAGCGCCGTAAAACCTTATACTATACTACTACTGCAGAAGACAAGGCGCTCATATGACCTTAGCAGTTGCGAGCGCCGTAAAACCTTATACTATACTACTACTGCAGAAGACAAGAGTTCAGTTACAGAGCGGGGAAATAATTTTTTTTTTAAATATATAAATCGAGTATATTCGTCTATCTACAGGGACACTGTTCCATTCAGCCTGGGTTGACCTTAACATGTTTAATACTAAAAGGTCCTAAAGAATGCACAGTGTGTCGATGGGGGTATGAAACATTAAACAATTAGTAGAGAATGTATTACAGCAAGTGTCCACACTTTCATAACCTCTGTGCTTTCTGGGCTTCCTGGATATGGATTATAATATGAGCATTTTCGTAATAGTGTGACCCAACGTGCAGAAGCCGCAATTGACATTCTATCACAATGGGATTGAATAGACATTTCCACGAACGACTTTAACTTATATCTTTAGCGTCCCACGGCAAAAAGGCCTACCCACTGCGCCACAGACACCAGTCTTGCCCTATTGTCGTCCTTCCAATAATCCTAAATAGACACGAGACCATTGTGAAATAGGCGCTTGAAGGAGAGATGTGGGGCAGGAGAGGCAGAGGAAGGCAAAGAAAAACAAGGATGGACACCATAAGAACTTGGACTGGCTTGGATATTATGGCAGAATGTGCAACGGCAGCTCACGACCGTGAAGGAAATTCAGGGTCATTACACGTCAACCTCTGATCAGAGATGGCACCTCCAGATTAGATCAGATCATCCATCATCATCATCCAGTGCCAGATCTGCGACAGACATCGGCGATCATCGTTCTTCATTCATTCCTTTGCCCGGATGCTCTTAAAAAAGCTACGTTTCCCTGATCTTTCCACGTTACTCATTTGTTTAGGTTCCCCAAGTAGGTTGCTCTGGGTCTACGCCCGCCCCGTTTGCCTTCAATTTCGTCAGTGAGAGCTAGATGTTCAAGACCTTTATGTCTATTCAGGTGTCCCAAAAACTGTCGTTTTCTGATCAGATCAATAATCCTTAAAAAAGCGAAGCAAAACGGACGCAGAATCCAAACTCGCAAGAAAGAAAAACTCGGACAGAGAAAAAACAGATTTGCTGGAGGATCAAAGATATCGTGTGTCAGTGGACCATGTAGAGCTTAGACTTAGGAGGAAAAGTCGGGCGATTGTTTAATCATTTTTGGGAAGTTTTCTGTCAATGTTACTGTTTAATCAAACATGCTTTTTCTATATTATAGTACTGTACCTTTAAAATTGTTTTAAAAATATTTTACAGCCGTGTTTGATCAAACGTATTATTTATTTCTTATTATGTGGGAGATCGTGCACGAAAACTTGACACAAGAAACGAGAACAGAGGCGAGACTGAGACTGGCTTGGTGATTTCGTAATGTGTTTGACAGTAACACAGTCTGTCATGTTCTGGCCTCAGATGTGTTGTATCTTTGAGAATTCTGTGCATGTGAACTTCGTTTTACATAAAGTATCAAGCACGTAGGAGCAACAGAGACATACATATGCATACATACA
>NW_004797402.1:933631-934646 GCF_000002075.1 Aplysia californica | reverse complement strand
GAGAGAGAGAGAGAGAGAGAGAGAGAGAGAGAGAGAGAGAGAGTGGATGTGTCTGAGTAGTTGACTGCATGACTTCCTCATTAAGCGAATAAGGTATTGATTGATAGACTGATTGAGACAAGTACAGAAGACTGGCTGAGGGGGAGATTGATTTTAGAAATGATATTATCTTTGGCTATTACGGTTGAAGAGAGCAACAAATTATATGCATATTTATTATCAGAAATGGACTGAAATGGACTGAGCCCCGAGTCTAAAGGCTGGTCTAGGATTAAGTCAAGCTGTATTATAGGGCCTTGAGAGAAATGGCAAGCCTTATTATGTATAGAAATTGTTCCCACTGGTGACAACAACAACGATGATGATGATGACGATGATGATGATGGTTGTGGTGGTGGTGGTGGTGGTAATGATGATGATGATGATGATGATGATGATGATGATGATGATGATGATGATGATCAGGAGGAGGATGAGGACGAGGACGAGGAGGAGGAGGAGAGCCATGAGAATTATGGCGATAACAATAACTGTGTGATCTTGTAAGTGGCATAACTACCTTCCTCGGTTGGCAGTGTCCATTTGAGAAAAGTAAAAAGCCATCGTCCTTTTTCAAATAAAACAGAAACGACACTGAAAGCAACGCCTCACACACTATATCTGAAAGGGCTGGTCAGAAATATATAGTGTCACGGGTCAATCCCACTTTTGCTCTTTCCCTCTGTTTATTCGGGCTGTCAATTTTGCTTTTCTCCAGCACCAAACGACTGCTATTGGATCTTCACGTGTTCCTTTTCACTTTTGTTACTTAAACCAAACACAGTCTTTCTGCAAGAGCTGAGTCACTAGATCTAGATCTAATCACGATCTCCACATCAGATCATCAAACTTCCACAGCCACATAGAATCCGAAATTGCCCATTATCCACGAACATCGATAATTTCCCGCTCACCAAGAATAGCGACACACGCAGACAAGAGGCAAAGCTGAACTGTCATTTTTTTAAATTAAAGA
>NW_004797402.1:932490-933531 GCF_000002075.1 Aplysia californica | reverse complement strand
TGTCTGTCTGTCTGTCTGTCTGTCTGTCTGTCTGTCTGTCTGTCTGTCTGTCTGTCTGTCTGCCTGTCTGCCTGCCTGTCTGTCTGTCTGTCCCCTTTGCCTGCACTAAATGGCCGTCGTTGTGTTAATGTTCTTCTGTTTTCTCAAATTCGGCTCATAAAGAAATTATTTATACTAGAATTATTTAGAAAACCACTTGTCGCACACAGGTAGGTGAGTACTATTCACATTCTCATTACTCTATTGCTATTTTTGTCACACGGCAGCACATCGCTACATAATTATCTTCCTTTCTGTGGGTCTTGGTCGTTGGAGGGTGTCATAGGACCAGGTAGGTCCCGTGTCGTTTTCCCCCCTACAATTTTTCCACCCTATTTCACATTTTCTCTGGACGAAATAGCTGTCGTTGTGTCCATGTGGATGTGGATTGTACGGTACACTCGTTGGCATAATCCAGTTTGCTGAAAGCTAATTCCGCCCTACTTTCCTTTTCTATTTTAGTAGAGGTTTTACGGCGCTCGCAACTACATAAGGTCATATGAGCGCCACGTTTTATGAAATAGTTCATACTCCGGCCCAGCACACTGTTAACGCAAGGTTCAAGAAGGCTTTTCTGAGTAGTGAATTGAGTAGAAGTTTCACCACTGTTTAGACATAACTATTCCTATGTTCACAACATGGCTGGGAACAGCAAGAACAACAGACACCATCGCTGCAACGCAAGACATAGTGAAATGGATGTCCATGATCGCCCACACCAGTGGGCAAGGCACTGGGTAATGATGAATATTCCTATGTTCATGTAGATCTAAGTCGGTATTTATAATGTTCTACTCTAACTGCACAGACTTCGGAGTAGAGAAAAGTGGAGTGAGAAGAGAAGTCTTTGTCAGTTCACGCCGTGGTTGTGTCCAGCTCCCCCTCATCAATAATGTACTTCATGAACGGTCGCAGAACCCAATAGGTGCGTCCGAGTATTAGGATAATGGCATACACACACATACACACACACACACACACACACACACACACACACACACA
>NW_004797402.1:929417-932390 GCF_000002075.1 Aplysia californica | reverse complement strand
CACACACACACACACACAAACACACACTTACAAACACACACACACACACACACACACACACACACACACACACACACACACACACACACTTAAACACCCGTCTGTCCCCTTAAAATGGTCTTCTATTCCCTGACTCGCCATTGTCTCGCCAGTTCAGATCTCTATGTGGTTCTGACACCTGTCCGACCTAGCCGAATGTGTTAGATGGCTACATACATTGAAGGCATGGTGTTTATGGTTTTAGCAGTTGGCTTTGATTTCTCAAGAACAAACGTGCCCTTTTTTCATCTTTTCTCTCTGACAGCCGGGTCATTTTAACGAAAAATAACCCACTATAGATTAGATCACCTTTTCTTTTGCACGCAGAAAAGAAGGGGCAAGATAATCCAACTATTATGTCCTTGAGAAGAACATTATTTTGTCCCTCAGGCATTTTGAACGTCAAGTCCTTTAAGGGATCGAGTATCAGAAAAACAATAAATATTTTTTTACTGTCTCGTTTGATAAAATATGGTACTTATACTAAAATGGTGCGGGAAAAGATGACAGTTCCTGCTACGTCGCTACCTCAGATTTATACAAAGTTCTATCTGCTCAGTGGGCGAAAAATCGATTTCGGAACCGATTCCAACGACGGACGAAAAGTTCCGACTCTTTTCTACGTAAATCAGCGGTTACCATTTACTTTACATTAAAATCTTCTTTTATTTATAGAATTTATTTTTGAACAAGAAAAAAGCTGATGCTTCGTAGTATTCCGAAATCAAGGTTATCCTAAATCTTGAAGATGTTCGGAGCCAACCAGGTAACCACCGGAAGAAATCACATCATTAGAAATAAATAATTGGGTTCGAAGTCGATTCCTACGATTCCTAGTTTTCAATAATCGGGAACCTAGCCGCCCAGCACTACTGCTCAGTACCTAGCCTTGAGAAATTTGACGTTAAAATTTTGAGTTTCGTGATATTTCAATCTTTTTCGAATGCAATTTCTTGAATATTATCTTGATAACGACTCCGAATAATCTTTCGATTTCGATAGAGCAGATAGAGCATTTGAAGACAACAGGACTGAAAATCGTGAGGGCACCAATTTTGAACGCTTGATAACTCATAACTGTACAGTATTTCTGTTCAACTGTTGGTTGATTATTGTTTTAAGATTTCCTATTCAACAACACTTAACAATAAATCACTAGTCAAACACATAAGAAGTAATGAGTCCACAAGCTTGTAAAATTGGCACCCTCACAACTTCCTGTTTGTGACTACAGTCGTTTCCCCCCGTGCTCTTCATTAGGTTTCTGACCTCTTAGTCTGAATAACCCAAAAACGGCCAAACATGTCAGATAGACCTTTGTAATTCAAAACTAGCGTTGAGTCGAATCTAGGTATGAACCCATACGTTAAGATTGACCTCTACTGAATGTTCCTATTTCAAGAGTGCCTCATCAGAGATTCAAACTGGGGTCACCCGGGGCCGCAACACAGTTGAGCTTACTGTCAACTGAGATAACGGCACATATTCTTCCATAGAATAGATAAATCGTTTACTATCTTTGCTGTCATATCTGACGTTCTTTTTAAAAGTGACGTATTATATTAATTTTGACATCGCTCTAGACACAATAAATCAATACTTATATCGAGACGTGCGCCCTATTCAGAAAAATATTTGGGGGAAGGGGGGGGGAGGAGGTTCTGAACAAAAGTGTCAAACCCAAAGGAAGAACAGACAGACGTGTTACACAAACTTCTACACTGATAACTTCCTGAGTACAACAGTCAGAACTATTCATCTTGCTCTCTTGACAGTTCTACCATAACAGCAACCTCAGGGCTGACATTCACACAGGTTGCAAATATCAATACTATGTACGAAATAGTATCGTCAATCCACCCTTATCTTCATAAGGCAGAGTGGTACATGATATTTCCAAAGCGCACATCCCGATTAGAAACAGATTTGAGTCCAGGAATAGAGGAAATATCAAATAAACGAGTCTAATTAAACTCCAGTAAGGTTAAAAAAAAAAAGGCTAAAAATGGAGCCGAGAAAAGATTTTAGGATGTCTAAAGCCACACTATTATTGCCACGTGCCTGCCCAGCGCGAGTTCAGTATTATTCAGTTTGCTAAAACGTTTAACTAAACTCAGATTGCGGGTGGTTGGCGGGTGCTCTGGTGTGGTTTGCTCCTTCTTTCCTATCAGACATCTATCGTCCTTATCTCCCCCTCCTTCTTTTTTTTATGTTTGTTACTCTCTTGTAACACCTCTAATCTTCTGGCGCTCATATGACCTTACGCAGTTGCGAACGCCGTAAAATCTCTACTAGAAAAAAAATAAACTCAGATTAGATGGGGAACTTTAACTTCACTTTAATATTAAAATTATTAGAGCCTCCCCCCCTCCCCCGCCCCCCTCACAAGTGCCAGAAATGGAACAGACGATTGCGATCATGGTTCATTGCTGTTTTCTCTGTTTGGAAACGCTAAAAACGTATAAATATAGATCCCACTACATGTATATTATCCTGCTCTTTCACGGTCAATCATTTGTTAAAGCTTTCTAAGAAAGCTATCCTTAATTAGCCTTTCCTTTTCATCTACGCCAGTACAGTGACAGCAAGTTCACCTGAAACAAAACACGAATAATAATAATCACAAGAACCATATTTTCGTTTTGCCTGTTCCGAAAAGCAATAATT
Organism: Aplysia californica; assembly: GCF_000002075.1. Classification (NCBI taxonomy): domain Eukaryota; kingdom Metazoa; phylum Mollusca; class Gastropoda; order Aplysiida; family Aplysiidae; genus Aplysia; species Aplysia californica. The sequence continues at coordinate 929,684 of NW_004797402.1, read as the reverse complement.
TAAAGTGGTTCTACATAAAGTCAGCTGTTACAATGAGTCATGAATCAGTTCCCCCGAACACATTATTTAAGTAGGTCACATTATGTCTATGCACGTCCGCTTAACTAAACAACACTTTCACTTTCAAGAACTTTCAGGAACTCCCAACGAGCCACAGAGCAAGTGAACTTCCACACAACACAAAGGTTACCACATAAAACGGGCTCATGTAATAGTTTCTCTCTCTCTCTCTCTCTCTCTCTCTCTCTCTCTCTCTCTCTCTCTCTC
>NW_004797402.1:925047-927132 GCF_000002075.1 Aplysia californica | reverse complement strand
TCTGTCTGTCTGTCTGTCTGTCTGTCTGTCTGTCTGTCTGACTGTCTGTTTCTCTCTCCCTCCCCCTCCCCCTCTCTCTCCTGTTTCTCTCTTCTATCTCACTCACCTGCAAACACACTCCATGCTTCGAAAAGTAAGCCCTTCACCCTCCCTGAGAACAGCACATCGTATGAGGCTTCACGAAGTAGAAATGACAAAACGGAGACAGAAGCCCACAAACTACTGCACACTTTCACGAATGGAAATAAAACTTTTAAATGTTCAAAATGTAGCAAAGTCTTCTCTGTCAGAATTGGTATAATTGGCCCCAGCAGAAGCCACAAGTCATCTTAATCCTGTGTCTTTTATTTCGCGTATGAAATATTCTCCTCTGCAGATGCATTGACAGACAAACTTCTACTGCTTTCCAGGTGTCTAAAAAAAGGGGGACAATTTAAAAGAAATAACTCGGTTATCTTTGAACAAATTTAAACAAAACGTTTAACAATACTTTTTGAATCAGGGAGATGTCAAATTTCTTTAAATGTTTTTTTGTTTTTGTTTTTGAATTAAAGAATGTATACCAAACTGACATTGCTAAATGAATTCAGATCAGGGTATTGACCATTTCTCTCCAGAGAAGTTTGAATAAACAAATGTAAAATTTAAATAGCTTTATAGTATGTTTTCAGGTCAATTCCTTTCTTTGGACTCCCAGTTCAACATTGAGTTTTCAACTTTTCGATTGTTTGTGCGTTGTTTCCGTACATTGTGTTAAAAAAAAGTAATCAACTTGGTTTAAGTCATAGGGAATGCAGTTACTATTTACTTGTAAACTTCCAGCTTATAAGGCATTTGCCAAACGTATTTTGCAATCATGCGAGGGCCACTCTTGATGTACGGGGTGTGACCACATACTGAAAGTATCAGGCCTCCTCAACAACATAACCCTGTCTCTTCCCCAAACTTCCCCAAATCGTTCCCTGCACGGTGAGATTTCCATATTATCAGATTGACGGTCGTGGTTTTACTGTTCTCCTCCAGAAACCAGAACGGGCTGATTACGTCCCTATTGCTGTACGTCTTTAAGAAGTAAAGCCTTGAGTTTTACTCAATTTCGGTTTTAAAAGTTAACATTTGACACTTTTCAAATACGAAAATCGATTTTTGTCGTATTTATTAATAACCAACCAACTAACCAACCAACCAGCCAGCCAACCAACCAAACAACCAACCAACCAACCAACAAACAAACAAACAAACAAGCAAACAAACAAACAAACAAACAAATAAATACATAATCAAACAACCAACCAACAAACAGACAAACAAACAAAATGCCTGCTTGGTTGAATCATATAATTCTTCGTGGTTTTGTTGAAATAGGTCCATAGAAAACCGAGCTGTGTCTCTTGAAATGGGCCCCAAAGAGGTTATAAATACATGAACTATTTCTTAACCTCTTTCATGAGCCCCTTTTGAAAAGACACCCTGTAAAAGGAGCTCAGTCGTTTTCACAAGAGTAGATCTACTGACAGAGACTAATTTTGAGCAGAATTGGTCGCTTTTAAGGACAAGAGGGCTAACCTAGATTTTGGGGGTTTCCAGAAATCTTGACCTACACCTAAAGTGGGCATTGCCCTACCTATAGGAGAAGTTTGGTTTCATTGGCGTACATATTTGTTTGGTTATAGAGAAAACTCTCTTTGTCTTTTATGAAACTGAACAAGGGGAAAAAACTTTACTTTCGATTTTTTAAAAACATTGTTTTTCGGGATAGCCCCTTGTGCTTAAAAGCGATCAATTATGAAGTGAGTAGTAGGGATATTGCATGCCACACAAGAGTGTTTTAAGACACAAAGAAGCAAAGCAAAGGAGAGAAATAATTTAAGTTTAGTACGGTAGCTGGAATAAGAACTTTAAGAGAAAAACACATTTGAGAGGAAGATAGAGACAAGCCAGTTTTCGGGGTTGGGTTGGCAGGAGGTTGTGAGAAAGAACGGTAAAAAGGAAAGTGGGAGACAAAGAAAGAGCGGAAGAAAGGGCGATCCAAAGAGAGAGATCAGAGAGAGAGAGAGAGAGAGAGAGAGAGAGAGAGAGAGAGAG
>NW_004797402.1:922029-924324 GCF_000002075.1 Aplysia californica | reverse complement strand
GAGAGAGAGAGAGAGAGAGAGAGAGAGAGAGGGATAAAGAAAGAAAGAAAGAAGGAAAGAAAAATGTAAGAAAGTGAGAAACTCCGTGGCATATTTCACATACACTTCCACGAGAACTCGATAATTGCATTCCTACCTGCACAAACTCCACAAGAGAACGCCTAAGGAACAAACAGAAGCCGTGAACAATGATGTCTCAGTGTCAAGCAAACTCTACTTCTGTGTGTGTCTGTGGGATTGTCTGTGTGTCTGTGTGTCGGTGTCTGTGTGTGTGTGTCTTCGGGGCGGAGCTTTGTGACTCAGACTTTCTCTCACGTAAAAGCCAAGCAGAACAGAACACAAGAGAACAGAGGAATTCTCCGCGGTGGATCCAACAATATAATTCCTGAACTCAACGACGGTCCAGAAACTCCCAAGAATCACCCGGTTAGTCGGTTCGTTTTTTTAGACGATTGGGGTTGTTGTTGTTTTTACACCCAGCCAAACGACCAACGGGTTGGTAAGCCGGAGATACAATTACTTTCTAGACTTTAGATTGTTTTATTATTTATTATTGTTTCTTCAAAATGCCTTTCAGAAAAGTTTTTTTGTGGTTTAAAAAAAGAATGGGGAAGGGGGGGGGGTAGGATTTTTTTCGTGTATGTAATGTGTGTGGCACGGAGAAAGGGGAGGGGGGGGGGAATAGAGAAAGAAGAAAAATGATTTCTTTGAATATCTTTTATTCTGTGAATAAATCTGACCCTCGAATAAACATACCCAATCTAGTCTAAGTATATGCGAGGGAGCGCGGTGGAATCAGGCTCTCGTCAATTTTTGGTCATGTAGAGTTATTGGTATCATCTTAAAGCTTGTTTACTTGTCTTTATTTGGTTGAAAAAAATATCCATTTATCTTGAATACAAGTCGAGATATTTGTGAATGAAGGAGGTGGGGGTCACCTGTTTTCAGAGGTAAATCTAGTGAGAAAATGGCCACCAAAGATTAGTTATTTCCTTAGCTTAAGAGTCCGTGGTAACAGAAAATTTACATTTTTTTGTTCTTTAATGGACATGAAAGGTGTTGAGCCAAAAAACAAAAGTTTGATACAAATTCACAAACCTGCAAAAAAAAATGCAAATTTCTCCACTTTGATTATTTTGACGAGAGCCTGATTCCACCACACTGCCTCACATATGATTTCTTCCAAAAGAAACCCTGCTGACACAAACAATAGCCGTGGATTGCTTGTATGAAAAGCCCGATCTTTTGTAGCTCAATTTTTGTACGAGCTATCAATCCCTGCAACTATCCCTTGACAAGGGTAATACCGGATTTTTTGTTCCATTATCACTGCCAGTGGGAGCGTCTAAAATCCGGTTAATCGAGACAAGGGTACTGGTGTCCGGCTTCACAAAAGAGGGTTCCGGTTGCCGACCCGACCCTGATCTACGTACGTCTAGCTTTATATCTATGACGTCTAGTCAAACAATAGCTACTGGTGACGTTTGCCTGCCAACAAGACAGTGCCAACAACACTGATCATCACAGAAATCGGAAAGGGACGGAGGACACAAGTCGGCCTAATCTTCGTTATTACTTTTACTTTAATACTTTAACTATCAATTTTTCCTTCCTCTGGTATCTTTAAGACGTCGAGCGAGGGTGGGTGCAAGTTTAGATCCCCTGTGCTTAGTGAATTGCCATTATGATTGGTATAGTATATTATCCAGGGGCCTTTTTAAAGACCCATTCAGCCAGGTTTTTCTTGGTCTTCCTCTGGATTTGAGGCCAGATTTACAGGTGTGATAAGCTTTTGTGGATCGAGGGCGTGAAGGAAACCCTGAGAAAACTTACTATCACAACCATGAGAGCTGCGGAGCTGGTCTACCACAGAAAACTGCACCTCCCCTCGACGCTTAACGGCAACAGGGGATGATAAAATCCAAAGTAAAAAGTGCATTAAAGAGAAAAACTCTTGCTTCCGGTTTTTTTGGGGCATTCTGGTCAGAAGTCGTTATTGCTGTTAGTTTAGTTTAAGTAAGAGTTTTACGGCACTTTCAACACAATAAGGTCATAAAAGTGCCGAAGATTAGAGGTGTTACAAGAGAGTAGCAAACACAAAAAAGAAGGAGGGAAGATAAAGACGATAGATGTTTGATAGGAAAGAAAAAGCAAACCACACCAGAGCACCCGCCAACCACCTACGTTATTGCTGCTTGACAAACAACGCTACACGCTGATATCATCAGTGTGGTTTAGATGTGAGAGGTGGATATCATCGCCATGTGTGTGTGTGTGTGTGTGTGTGTGTGTGTG
>NW_004797402.1:920153-921442 GCF_000002075.1 Aplysia californica | reverse complement strand
AAACCCCCAAAAAACCCCCCAAAAAACCCCCAAAAAACCCAGCAACAACAACAACGCAAAAAAACCAACAAAACCAAACCAACAAAACAAACTTTTAAAAAACCAAAAAAAACCAACAAACCCCAACAAACAAAAAAAGAAAAAGAAAAAGAAAAAAAAATTAAAAACCCACCTCTCCTGAAACATCGTGTCAGTTTGTCAGTTTGTCTCTTTCTTGCATGGACAGTTTGACCAGAGCTGGGGCCACTTGCTTATTCCTTTCAAGACAGCTGTTTGTGAATTAGCATAATGTATCCATACACCGGGCACACCACGTTATGGGATTATATGAACAGAAAAAAACCCTCACAGGAGATAGAGGGAAAGAAAGAGAAAGAAGGGAAGAATAGAAAAAAGAAAAAGAGCAGAAAAGAAGGGGAAAAACAGGAAAGAGAGAAGAAGAAAGAAAGAAAGAAAGAAAGAAAGCAAGAGTAGAACAGATGAAAGGCCAGAAAAGTAAGAAAAAAATAGAGGAACGAGAAGAGAAGGAAAAGAAAGAAGGTTAGAACGTGAGAGGGAAACGAACAGAAAAGAGGAAAACGAACATAAAAGAAGGAAAAAGAACAGAAAAGAAAGGGGATGAAAAAGAAAGAAGGGTTAGATAAGTAGACAGGAGAGGAATTAAGGCAGAAAAGACATGAGAATAAAAGAAGGCAAGAGAATGGAAAGAGAAAAGAATAAAAGACAAAAAGACAAAACATAAGAACCATAAAAATACACTCCAAAGTAAAAGAGCCAACTTTACTGTCAAGCGCAGAAAGATCGAATCTACACATGCATGTTATCTCTCTGAATACCGCACACTTCATATCTATCTAGAAAAATTCATAAACTCTTTTTGTATCATGCACAAAATATTTATAGTAGGTAGAATCTAGATCGATATCCAGCCCGAAGTTTGACTCCAAGTCAAGAAGTTTTTCACTAGATCTATATTATCTTGCCTGTGTCAATAGCCGTGGCTTTCTAACTCTAAAAAGAACTTTCAACAGCTCAAAGAAAGTTATGAGCTTGAAAGAGTTAAGAAGGGATATTTCAATGGCGCAGTGTGTGCCCAAAGATTATTAAATGAAGTTGACAATAGGCGGGTTGTAAGCAAAGTGAACGTAGTTCCTAACTATATTACAGGTATCATTAATATTATTATGAATAAATCTGGTGTTTCATGAATATGTTCTGCTACACCCTCCCCCCAATCTCTCTCCCTACCTCCCTCCCTCCCTCTCTCTCTCTCTCTCTCTCTCTCTCTC
>NW_004797402.1:917492-918412 GCF_000002075.1 Aplysia californica | reverse complement strand
CTCTCTCTCTCTCTCTCAGACGGTCAGACAGACAGAAAGACAAACAAACGTACGAGCGTGCGAGCGTTCTTGCCTGCCTGCCTTCAATATAAGTGCACGCACACAGATTTCATAACATACATAATACACCCATACTATACAAACTTCGGCTCACGATTCATCGCCATTTATACAGGCCTAGCACCAAACGAAATACTCTAGAAACATGAAACAGGAGTCACCCCCAGCCCACTCCACCCATCTCCTCACATTTTAACTTCTCTTCCGTTACATTGAAATCCTCCTTCCTCTCTCCAGCCCCAACTTTTCCCATAACCCCACCTCCTCCTCCCCTCCCCTCCCTCCGAATGACACCCTTTCGATAACCTATGTACTCTAGTCTGAGATTTCTGACCGCTACCCCCTCCCTCCTCCCCCAACCCTCCTCCTTTGCTCCCCCCCCCTCCCAAAACTACCCTCCTTTCGATTACCTTTGTACTCCTGTCTGAGATTTCTGACTGCCATTTCCCCTCGCGAGATCTGGTCGGATTAACCCAATGACTACGCATCCAAGCAGAAGGAATCTCCCCACAAGAGCAATGTGATCTCCTGTGATATACGGAGAATGTGATCGACTCGGCCCAGTCTCGGGGGAACTTTGTGTCCACGCCCGACCGCTATTACACAAACAAGGGATTTGTTGTAAGCACTAGATATATATCTCTCTCCTTCCCTGATCTGATCTGATCTTGTGCCTGTTGGACCTCGAGGGGGCCCGACGAGCCAGCTAAGGCGGTTGCCCCCCACACCAAAGTGTCTATGGTTCAATTCCGTTGGGTTTTTTTTTTTGTTTTAGTTTTTGTAAGAGTGTTACGGCGCTTGCAATTGCATAACATGGTCATATGAGCGCTAATTCCGTTCTGTGTAAATATTGGGGGGGG
>NW_004797402.1:913909-915381 GCF_000002075.1 Aplysia californica | reverse complement strand
ACACACACACACACACATAAACACACACAGACACACATACACATAAACACACACAGACACACATACACACACACACATAAACACACACAGACACACATACACACACACACACACACACACATAAACACACACAGACACACATACACACACACACACACACACACACACACACATAAACACACACAGACACACATACACACGCGCACATATACTCTTCATCTGTCTGTTTTCCTGCTCAAACGGTCTAATAACAGCCAATAAATCGCCTCAAAGACAGATGAAGAAATCCTTACATAATTTACAAGCAGGTTTGATTACTACTGCCGGCTCTTGAAGGCGAGACAAGAAAACAGTCTTCATGTTATTGAGCTTATAGTGGAGAGAGACACTATTGGAACCTTTGTTGGGTGGTTGGCGGGTGCTCTGGTGTGGCTTGCTCCTTCTTCTTATCAAACATATGTGAGGCAGTGTGGTGGAATCAGGCTCTCGTCAAAATACTCAAAGTGAAGAAACTTGCATTTTTCCGCAGGTTTGTAAAATTTCGTCGAATTTTTGTGTGGTTTTTTTTTTTTTTTTGGCTTAACACTTTTCATGCCCATTAAAGAACTACTTTCTGTGTGGATTTTTCTGAAAAACGTTGATTAAAGGCACAAAAAATGTAAATTTTCAGTTACCACAGACTCTTAAGCTAAGGAAATAACTAATCTTTGGCTGCCATTTTCTCACTAATTTTACCTCTGAAAACAGGTGACCCCCACCTCCTTCATTCGCCAATATCTCGACTTGTATTCAAGATAAATTGGTGTTTTCTTCATCTAAATAAAGACAAGTGAACAAGCTTTAAGATGTTACCAATAACTCTACATGCCCAAAAATTGACGAGCGCCTGATTCCACCACGATGCCTCGCATATATCATCATTGTCTCTCCTCGTTGTTTTTTGTGTATGTTACTCCCTTGTAACATATCTATTCTTCGGCACTTATATGACCTTATTGTGTTGCAAGTGCCGTAAAACTCTGACTAAAACTAAAATGGGAACCTTTGTTAGAAGGGATCTTTCAAAGATTATTCGGGATCTCTTATACAACTGCTGCTCTACATATTGGGACGACCCCATAATAACACAAAAAAGTGTATGAGCCCTAGCGTTGAGGCTGTATTTAAATGTTTTAAGCCTTATGTATGCTCTTCCCTGAGTACACTCACTCCCCGAATCATTTTTCTGTTCTTCAAAAGTCACTTTACTTACAGAGCATAAATGAGCTCGGGTTTGCCCCTTTATATACAGAGCATAAATCAGTTTAGTTTTGCTCATTTATGTACAGAGCATAAATGAGCTCAGGTTTATCCCTTTATATACAGAGCATAAATCAGTTTAGTTTTGCTCATTTATGTACAGAGCATAAATGAGCTCAGGTATGCCCCTTTATATACAGAGCATAAATCAGTTTAGTTTTGCTCATTTATGT
>NW_004797402.1:902468-912154 GCF_000002075.1 Aplysia californica | reverse complement strand
CCCCCTGTGCTTAAAAGCGACCACTTAGAACTACTGACTCACCTGCAGGAAATGTGCAAGAGTTTGATCCCCTTAGACATGGGCAGGTCACTCAGAAGGCCAACTCTCATGGCTGTGACGTCATGTCATAATATGCAGAAGAAACAAAAATACTTCAGTCAGAGAAAAACATGGTGTATCAGTATAATAATATTATGTGTAACTCATCTATCAACATTGTTGTTAGGTTATTTAAGGGAAAAGGGGGGGGGGGGGGGGTTATAAACCTACCCCGGTAAATATGACCTTTAAGATAAAGCCTTATAGCAAGGAGGTATAATAAGAAAACTTATATGTAAAATGTAACTTTTAGTTTTGTTTGCTTAAGTCAAGGGTTTCCACGGTAACGGCCGCCATATTAAAAAGAAACAGCTTTCATAAAAGTAAAAAGAATTTTTTTATATTTACCAACCAAATTTATTCAAATTTGATTCATTGATAGATATTATACTCAATACAACATTTTACACGATTGGGATCTTGAATATCCTGAAGAGGAAAAAAGTTAGAGGTGGATAACTGACCTAGCCCTTCATACCTCTGAATTCGATTGTACAATGTAACTCACTTATGAAAGCATTGATTTTATTGTCCTACTGTGTTAAGTTCGGTTATGGTGCGATTAACAAGCCCTGAAAATTTCATTGGAATAAAAAGGAAAATAAAAGAGTAGATGAAAAAAACTATTAAAAAACTGAAGTTTTGAGAAAAAACGACATTTTGTTTCATAATAGGCAAAACAAAAGTTCTTGGACAGAAAATCTGAAAGATGATGATTGTAACACAAAGAGTAAACACCTTTTAGATTTACAAGTGATTGGAGCATTTATAATACATAAAAAGTATAAATACCTTAATTTGACCTAAAATCGTCAATTTAAAACCAGCCCCCGCCCCTTAAGAGGCGGGACCTCCAAGTTTAACGTCCATCTCCGAAAGGACCGAGCCAAGTGAGAAATGGAAGAATGCTTAATGGTTGATTGATTGTATGAATTTATTTTTATTTTTCAATTGTTGTTAACGAAAGAACATTCATTGTTTAAATTTTACAGAGTAATTTAAATTTGTTTTGATTTGTATACAAAAAGGAAAAAATATTGAACAACACGACAAGCTGAATTGACATTTTAGAGTGACTATCTCTACACCGCCATTTTGAAGGAGGAGAATAAAAAACTTAAGTTACAACTACAGTGTTAAAGTGCTGTAATTATGACTGTCATCAATACTCAAATACTTAAATGAAATTGTCACAAACTGGGTCTGTGACAAACTGAGCAGCCTCCGTGAGAAATTCTTGTAAAGTGTCTCTTCCAAGGAAACAACGTCGGACCTAGCAAAGGTGGGAACCCCCAACCCTGCAATCTCACGATTACGAGTCCGGTAGCCTTACCTCTAGGCTGCAGATGCCACACTTCATTCCGCATAGGTTTGTTAGTGTATACGTTTACCTCTCACTCCCTCCCCTACCCCGTTATACTGGGAACCCAATACGGCTGGATATCGCCTGAAACTAAAAACAAACAATTTTGTTTTTGAGACAATCGAGTCGGGCAATCGGCCCTATCGGCCGATCCCATCCGTAGTGGGCACCCCGTATTACAGACACTATTAGGTCACAATTTAAAAGGTGTTACTCTAAATGTAACACCGATCTCCGATAGAACTGTATTAGATTATTAGACTGCCTTAAACATCCATTTAACAACGCTCCTTTTCTGTGCTCCTCACTCCCTTACTCCTGACAACTGTTACTCCTGGTTCCTTCTTACTGCTGTCTTTCAGCCACACCCCCTTATCTTAGGGAAGGTAAAATCGAATATCTAGCCTTCTCGGAGGTCCTGTGTGCAAGATCACTTGGTGGTCCTAAAATCGATTAGAGTAGGTTTCAGCTGAAACCTGGGCCTGGGCAAAATTCAAAATTAATTCTTACCAAAACTGAAAATGCTCTATCTAGATAGTTTGAAAGAAACGACAAACACACAGAGTGGACTACCTTCGGAATCGGAATGTGGCTGCCTGAAGGCAAGGGGTCCTTATCTGACTTGGAGGGAAGAAAAACGGCCACGTACGTAAACGTCAGTTACACTGCATGTTGAAGAACCAGCAGTCGACTACCATGAGGTCTAGCTGGGAAGAAGAAGAAGAAGAAGAAGAAGAAGAAGAAGAAGAAGAAGAAGAAGAAGAAAAGGGAATGAAAAGACCTTTAAAAATAAAAGAAAGAGAAAGCCACGTGAGACAGATTACGTTTGGTACTCACCACTATCCTTGGCCGCCATACTGTTTCTGTCCATCTTTCTGCGGCCCCTTGTCTGTGCTAAATAGAACCAGGGACTCGTCTATTTGAATAAGTTCCTTTTTCGTTCAAAGAAGTCAATTTTAAGGGCTTTTGGTACTGAGCGGTAGTTTGGAAACCCTATTGACACAAGAAAATCGACACTCGGGGAAAAAAGGTGAAATTGTTTTAATGGTATAAAGTTTATCGCCCAATCAGCACTCTAAGGTATCGACACTTGAGTACCTAATAATTAAAAAAGAATAATAATAATAATAATAATAATAATAATACACTGATTGAGTAACGCTGTTCCCCGACTAACAACTCACAAGCAGGGCGCGAAAGGTTCGGGTTTAAAACTTGCACCAGGGTGCCTGGTCATTCACATAGATCTACATCTTCAGAACTCTGAGAAACGAGGTCGGAGATATCTGGACGTAAACGTTTTAGCTTCGTGCATCCAACGCCAGAAACGTAAACCTCGGATACGTGAAAGGTCAGAGAAAGGAAGTGAGTACTTCTATGTCAGAGACTCACCGTAAACGGAAGCAGAAGCTGTTGTAATCTTTTATAAAGACGGGCACCATAAACGATAAACGCGTCTCTGATTCTAAGAATGATGATTACTCATACAAGCTTTGAGCACTCAATTCAGACACGATGAGTGTTGTCTTGTTACTCTTGATCCTGTTTTACGCTACCATCAAAACAAATTAGATTATTTGGGCGGGGTCTTTTGATTCAGCAAAGCTGATGATGTAAGAGTCGAAAAAGTACAACCGAAACTGTCACCTTGTTCATACAATGAACAATCACGCTGTATCCTTCACACAAAATAATGATATTATCATCTTGTCAGCGAACAGTGGCAGACGATTTCTGCCGGCGTGGAACGTCTGCTCACTGCTCAGATATGTACAAGCCCACAAGTGCCAGTACTTTGCCAGGGTAAGTGCTTGTATAACAGCTTGTTAACTTTACTTGTGATTTGTATGTTTCGTCACCCACTTTCAAAAAAGAAATTGAGAGCACTTTTGAAAAAGCTTACATAGAGATGAAAACCCGGCGAGATTTTGCGTACTCGGAGTCAAAACGTTCTATCTATTCTACACGATTGCTGCTGGTGTCAGTTTTTCACTGTGCGTCCACGATTTGTTTACATGTCCTCTTGTTCCACATTGCTTTTTTTCAAGCGATCAACCGTTATAACGACAAACAGATTACCAGATTATAATAAGAGATATTCGCTTGTTCTGAAAAGATCCCCCCCCCCCCACAATACGGACTCGTAGGAGGCGGGTTACGAGTTTTCACGCGGTGAACTTACTGGGTCAGATTCAACTTTCAAATGATCATTTATCAATAAGATTTATACATTTTTGATGGCTCAATAAACGGACGATGTATCGAATAACGCAATCACTGTCTCACCCTTGTGGCCCCATTCACCCATATAGAAAGTGCACAATGGGGACTGAAAGGACCGTGAAATCTAATCCTTTCCGCGTGAACACTTTCTGATTATCAATTTCCCTTGCTTGGCTGTTAGGAAAAGAAAGGCGAACTGAGCGAGGGGGGAACATACGTTCTGATCGCGGTTTAAAAAATGGGGCAAGCTATTTCATTTGACATAAAAGCTGAAGATCGAAGACAATTTATGTGCGTCCTAAAAAATATTTTAAAAACACCACTCCCAACCAAAGCCAATAGCTAGCTGGTGGTGGGTTGTCAGAGGCGCCGGATTGAGGCGTGCATATAATTTAGGAGAGGAGCGCTTTCAAGAGTGAATCAAGAGTTTTGATCCGTGCAGTTGAACGATCAATATTGTGTGTTTCAACGCGGTGGAACCAAGCGCTCTTCATTTTTTTGTTTGGGCATATAGAGTCATTGAAATCAAAAGTTTGTTTATTTAGCTTGCTTTTCGGTGAAAACATACTCGTATATCTAGAAAAGAAGTCGCTATATTTTCATTTTAAGGAGGTGGGGGTCGGCTGGTGTTAGCAGGAAAATTAGCGAGAAAATGTCCTTTTTGTTTGACTTAAGTGTTTTACGGCACTTGCTGCAGCACAATTTGATTAATATAAGTGCTGAAGATTAGAGGTATTACAATAGAGTAATATACACAGAAAAGAAGGAGGAGAGATAAGGACGATAGATGTTTGATAGAAAAGAAGAATGAAACCACACCAGAGCACCCACATACCACCCACAGCAAATGACCGTTGAAACTTGGTGACTCCCAGAGCTTAAGTGTCCTTAACAGCTTCATATTTACATTTTTGTGTGCCTTCGATCAAACCTTTTCAGTAAAATCCACGCAGAAATGTTTTTAAAAAAACAAAAAATAGACATAAAAGGTTTAGAGCCTAACATTTAAAAAATTCGAGAAGAATTGCCCAACGGCGGAAAAAGGTCAGTTTCTTTGCTTTCGTTCCATTGACGAGCGCCTGATTTCCCCACGATGCCACACATCATGAAGAAGAGAGTTCCTTCGAGGGAACACACAACTCAGGAAACCGTCGGTGTGTAATTAGGAGACAAATTATAATGGGGTCTACGTTTCAGGCCAAATGTGCCACGCCACGGTGGAATCAGGCTCTCTTAAATTTTAGGGCATGTAGATTTATTGGTATCATCTTAAAGTTTGTTCATTTGTCTTGCGTTGGCTGAAAACTATATCTATTTACCTTGAATAGAAGTCAAGAAATTTGCGAAAGAACGAGGTTGAGGGGGGGGGGGGTCATCTGGTTTCAGAGGTAAAATTAGTGAGAAAATGTCCGCCAAGGATGAATTATTTCCTTAGCTTGAGAGTCCGTGAAAACTGAAAATTTACCAAAAAATTTGGTGACTTTAAAGGGGGGGGGGGGGGGGGCTTGTTGTAAATTGACGATTTTTCGTCAATGTATGGTCTCCGAACTTTTTACGTATTATATAGACTTCAACAAAAGTTCGGGGCCACTTGCAAACCCTCTGAGTGGTCTTCTTGGGTCGACCTGCACGTGGGCGTTCTTGGACTGATCCAGTGGTTTGATGGGTGCTGCCTCAGGCGGGCAATGACAGAGTGTGACACTGTAAGCCTTCTGACAACTTCTCGGGCTCCAACTCCATCCTGCAGCCATGCCATAGCTCTGGCACCTTCAAAGTCTCTCAGCTTTAGTCTCGGTGGCATATTGATGCGATACTGGATTTTGCGCAAACGGAGGCTAATATTGCAACGAAAGTGAGCACAGTTCGAGACCGTACGTCCGTTTATGACTCGCACCAAAAATTTTAACTGAGGAAAGTCCTTGGTGTCGCAGACAAGTTGATGAAAAACAGCAAATTTGGCTAAAATTCTCAGAGGATTTTCGTGCTGCACGTGGTGGTTTTGGTCCTTTAGGAAGCATTGCAGTGTAACACACATTGGTAACCCATTAACACTTTCAGAGCAAAAACTTTTGAAACATTTCTTACTGTCTTTTTTCGGATATTTTTAAATATAAGAATTGTCTGTCAAAGTGGCCCTGAACTTTTGTTGAAGTCTGAAATACTCCAATCACTTGTAAATCTATAAAGTGCTTATTCCTTGAGTTACAATTATCATCTTTCAGATTTTCTATCTTAGACTTAGAACTTTCATTTTGCCTATTATGTAGGCCTAGCAGAATGTCGTTTTTTCTCAAAACTTCAATTTTTGATGTTTTTTCTCATCTACTTTTTTTTTTTTTTTTTGGATTCCAATGAAAATTTCAGGGCTTGTTATTCATACCATAACCTAACTTTACACAGGAGGAAAATAAATCGAAGTATTCATGAGTGAGTTACATGGATGAATATGACAATGTAATCGAATTCAGAGGCATGAGGGGATAGGTCAGTTATCCATCTCAAACTTTTTTCCTTTTCAAGATATTCAAGATCCCAACTGTAAGACATTTTGTATTGAGTATATCTATCAAGGTACCAAATTGTTTGGTTGGTAAATAAAAAATCCTTTTTACTTTTATGAAAGCTGCTTATTTTCAATATGGTGGCCGTTACCATGGCAACTGTAGACTGAAACAAAAAAAAACATTTTACTTTTGTTTTCCTGTTATACCTCCTTGCTATAAGGCTTTATCTAAAAAGGCCATAGTTACTGAGATAGGTTTATAAACCAGCCCCCCCCCCCCCTTTCCCCTTAATCTCCTTTTATTTCGTAAAATCCACACAGAATTTTTGTGTTTTTTAATGGGCATGAAATGTGTTCCGCCAAAAAATGAAAATTCGATAAAAATTCACAAACCTACGAAGAAAAAAAAAGCCAGTTTCTTCACTTTGAATATTTTGACGAGCGCCTGATTTCACCACACTGCCTCACAAATGTGTATCTCCGAAAAGGGTTCTGAGTACAGGTAGATACTTTTCTACATCGTGTGGCGTCGGTGGCCTAGTGGTTAGGTTACCTCGTTCGTAATCGTGAGATTGCGGATTCGGGGATTCGAGGCTCAGCTCGGTCCGATGTTGTGTCCTTGGGAAAGGCACTTTTCACGCATTTCCCATTGTGATATGGACGTTAAACTCGGAGGTCCTGCCTCTTAAATAACTTAATTGTGTTGATAGTGGTGTTAAACCTATATCACTTCCCCATTTTTCTACCATGAGCTCGTGTGTGCGTAGCTCGCTGTGTATCGTGTGGTGTGGCGTGGAAAAATAAGACTGGTTACTCCGGGTATGCTGGTGGAAATAAACACATTTCGCTAACTTAGAATTACAAAGTTCTATCTGCTCTGTATCGAGTTTTGAGAAATTTGACGTAGAAAAATTTCAGTTTCACATGCCAAGCTTTTTCGAATGCAATTCTTTGAATTTCTTGATAACGACTACGAATAATTTATCATAATATTATTGGTAGGGCGGATAGAACATTTATTGGTCTCAAACCTCGTGGTTTTAGTAACTGAAAACGGCCCAAAATGTCAGATAGAACTTTGTACTTCTAACGTAGCGATTTGATGTTGTTTATCGGCAGTCATAGAATAGTGATTAAAATTGGGTCTTTGCCTCGCCCGAAAGGACACACGTTAATAGCCACATGAGGAAATAGATTCAATGTTCTCACGATTCCGACTTTCTGAAAGGATGAGCTCTATACAGCCCTGATTTGATGTTTTATGTTTGTTTCAGTACGGCACTCACAACTGCATGACGTCATATGAGCGCCAATGGGTGGATGTCAACAGAGAAGTCCAAACAGGGAATCAGGCTTACTCTGCTCACCTCTCTAGCCTCAACAGCACAACGTTTGCTTCGACTATCAAGACACCCCAGAAATAGCAGTTCGTAAGAGAGTGACAAACATGCAAAAGAAGTAGCGAAAAAATGACGATAGTAAGGATGAGGAAAGAAAAAGCAACATTTCCCCTTAAGTTGTTCCGGCACAGTATGAGCATGACATTGACAAATTAGCCCATTTGCAATTCTACTGTGCATTAGAACATGTTAATATCCCCCTTTTGGTAATGGCCTAAGACAACTTCAGTCAGTAGCACCGCCCTGTGGGAGGGGGGGGGGCGTACTGGTTTGACTTAAAGTTAGAGTCGGAGAAGCCCGCTTATAGATAAGTAATATTGTGGAAGGCTCTGGAAACATTTTCAACAGTACCTATAGGGCCACGGTTACCACTCCCCCCCCCCTACACACACACTTACACCGTATTTACTTTCGTGGTACTGTATAATCCTGAACTCAATTTTCGGTCGAAATCAATATAATTGTGCATACCAGGTCTCCTCTAGGTAAAGGTTACGGCAGGCAACACAGACCTATACCTCTAAAATGGAAACGTCAAAACGTCATACAGATTTTACTAGCGACGTTTAACCCTGCTATAGAGACATACGTCATACAAATTTCACTAGTGGCGTATAACCCTGCTATAGTGACATACGCCGTACAGATTTCACTAGTGGCGTATAACCCTGCTATAGCGACATACGTCATACGTCCTGCAGATTTCTCTAGTGGCATATAATCTTGCTATAGCCACGTACGTGTATACATCATACATATTTCACTAGTGGCGTATAACCCTGCTATAGCGACATACGTCATACGTCATACAGATTTCTCTAGTGGCGTATAACCCTGCTATAGCGACATACGTCATACGTCCTGCAGATTTCACTAGTGGCGTATAATCTTGCTATAGCCACGTACGTGTATACATCATACAAATTTCACTAGTGGCGTATAACCCAGCTATAGCGACATACGCCGTACAGATTTCACTAGTGGCGTATAATCCTGCTATAGAGATATATGTCCAAACGTCTTACAGATTTCACTATAGTGCAGTCAAAAATTCGTGGCGCGACTTACTGGCAAATATCTCTTCAACTATCGAACATAGGTTCTCCAATTTTTGCACAGTGACTTGTATCAATTTGTCTTAACAGATCAACATATTGGTAAACACCTGCCAGCTGTATTCTAGAAAATCCCTTTTAAAATTACTAATTAAAAATCCAAGTGGGTGGTTTCTACGAATTTTTAAATGTTTACAGTATGGACAATATTGCTTGTAATAGCAAGTCCGTCATTTTTTCTAACCGGGACATCACGCTTATTAAACGCATGTTTTGAGAACCATTAGCGAGAAAAATGTGTTAACTATAAAAATAATTTATTGTAAGAAGTTTTGCAAGTAAAAATTGCCATTGATGAGCTGTGACGAAGGCCCTATACGTAATCAAAATGTGTGTGAGAAGCAGGAAGTGCTGTGAACAATACAATTTTAGTACGTATGGCAGAGATTTCAAGTATTTTATACACGTATAAATTTATGAAAAAAGTTTTTTTTTAATCTAGCCCAAATTGTTGTGGAAAAATAATCATGATTAAGTTAAGACACATTGATACAAACTGCTATACAAAGCATAATTTGCATGATTAATCCGTTAAAGTGATATTTGAAGATAAGTTGCGCCACGAAGTTTTGACCACACATAGTGGCGTAAAACCCTGCTATAGAGACATACGTCATACAGATTTTACTAGTGACGTATAATCCTTCTATGGTGACTTCCATCATACAGATGTCACTAGTGGCGTATAATCTTGCCAAAGAGACATACGTCAAAACGTCATACAGATTTTACTAGTGACGTAAAATCCTGAAATAACGACATACGTTCATACGGCATGAAGATTTCACTATTGTTATAGTGGCGTGTAACTCTGCTTTGGCGACCTGCAGGGCAATCTACCCCGACCTCGCTCGCCACTTTGTGGGAGACAGAAAACGCTCCGTGATAAAACACTACAGGTCTGCTGGCCTACCCTAAGAGGAGAAGACGTCATTAATTTAAAGAAATTAAAAAAATATATAAAAAACCCGAACAACCCATAA
>NW_004797402.1:899102-902368 GCF_000002075.1 Aplysia californica | reverse complement strand
TATATATATATAATATACACAAATGAAGGCACAAGGGAAAAGCCAACGATGTCAGGTTTTTGCAATTCCGAGATAATTGAAAAACAAAGTTTAAAGACTTATAATTCTTTTCTGCTACAATGATTTCTCTCCACTGTTTACACTGACTTCAAGTATTACTATTTTTGTTGAAAATAAGAAATGTCAACAGTCCTATTGTAATGGATGTTTTGGTGAGAGCAAAAAAGAAAATGGATGTAGCAAACTGACAGCGCTGGTTTTTCTCTTGTAGGCTGTTGGCAAGGTCTCTATCTTCTTGGAAGTCAGCGAATTATGAGTTTCTTTACTCATTTGTGAATATAAACAAAAGTGAAAAATTCAAACAAGAAAATTGCAAACCGTTTTGTGATATATACCTTGTTAATTTTTATTTTACTTAATATTCATTTTCGGATGACTACTCTGAAACATCTGACTCTTGTGTTGAACCTGGTTCTTGAGAATGGGGCAATTCGGAGAAAAGCTATCCAGCCAGAACACCCTAAGACATTCATGTCTGCACATTTGGCAGCTTTGGTGGTTAGCGTGCTCTTATAGTGAGGGTTTTCACGGGCAGGAGTCTTGCAGCGCGCTTCTTTTCCACCGGCTTCATAATGATTGCGGTGTGAAACGGACCATTCCATCTCTCTCTATACTGCATACTGTGAATGGGCCTGTGAGATGCAGATTTCAAGCAGAGGTCAAATGGGTATAGGGCAGGAGACACGGCCGAACGGTTTAAAGTTTCCTGACACATTCTGGAAAACGGCCTGTGTCATAACCATTATCTGGAACAGCGAGGGTTTCCGTCGGGCTCTCTTAAATTGCTCCACCCAACTGGCTGGCATATCTACAGTGACCTTCTCATTCACAACTTCCATTTCTCTTTCGCATTCCATGCAGTTGTGACCTATCATTGGAAGCGAGATTTTCACTTTTTCGTACCGTTCCTGGTGGACAACAACATGATAGAGAAACCAGAACACCGCCCAGTTCTTGTTCTGGCCTGTGCACGAGTCACATCAGCTGGCAAAATTAGTAGAAAGTAATGTAGCAGCATGCTGGCCACATCGTCTCCACCGTTTTTGCCGACTGTCTCGTAACAGTACAGGCTCACTGTTTCATAACTTAGAGAGCTGATATTAAAGGAGAAGGAAGGTATCAGCCAACGATCTCGGTGAATAATTTTCTCGTTTAGCAGCCTATATAAAATTTGTGCGGGGGTTCGAGCCTCAGCTCAGTCCGGCGTAGTGTCCTTGGAAAAGGCACTTTACATGAATTTCCTATTTGGCTAGGTCCTTTCGGGGATGGACGTCAAACTCGGAAGTCCCACCTCTTAAAAATAACCTAATAGAGTTGACAAGGGCGTTAAACCTATACCATTTCACCATTTTTCACTTATATATTACGGTCACAGATTGGTTTCAAGGGATGCAACAAAAAAAAGTATGCTTGACATCGCTGGTTTCTCTGTTGTTGACATCCTGACATCGCTGGTTCTTCCATTGTGGGCTATATTTTTTTCGTATGTGACTTGGACCAAAGCAGACCCAGCCAGGCACCATGCTGGGACAATAACCCAGAACATGAAAAATACTGACCTCCCTGGTTTTTCCCTTGTGCCCTTCACACATACACATATCTATCTATCTATCTATCTATCTATCTATCTATCTATCTATCTATCTATCTATTTCTGCCCCCCACCCCTCACCTCCTTTGCCCCTTCCTCTGGGCTCCTGACTCTTTCTGCAACCTTTCTACTGCTACTCCTTTACTCCTTCTTACTGCTGTCTTTCAGCCACACCCCTGATCATCTGGTAGAAAAGATCTACACCTAGCCTTCTCGGACAAGGGCAAAAAAATCTCGGAGGTCCCGTGTGCAAATTGCGCTCGTTAAAGATCCCCTAGTGGTCTAAAATCAATAAGAGTAGGCTTCGGCCGCCACCAGGGCAAAATTCAAAACTTTCTACCAACTGATTATTTTGGTTTTCCTACCAGCTGAAAATATTTGGTGTGTCCGCGCGCTCATATGACCTTATACAGCTGCGAGCGCCGTAAAACATTTACCCAAAAAAATAAAAATGTATATACTTATATTGTTTGTGAAAGTTCATCACTTTGGTCGCCTAAAACTTCCGAACAACTCAACTTTCGAATTAAAAAAATAACAACGGTGGTCTAGGATCATTTAAAGGGTGCACAGTTACATTAAGGAGTTTGGAGCACACACATACATACCCCCCCCCCCTGGAGTTGTGCTACTGACTGAAGTGCCTTCAGGCCATTCCCAGAGGGGGGACATCAATATGTTCTTATGCACAGTAGAATTGTAATAAATGGGCTGATTCATCAATGTCATGCTCATAACTGTGCGTGAACTACAACAGGGAATTGCTTTTTTTTCTTTCCTAATCCTTACTATCGTCATTTCCCCTCTACTTCTTTTGTATGTTTGTCACACTCTTTTATATCTGCTACTTCCAGGGTGCCTTGATAGTCGATGCAGACTTTGTACTGTTGGAGCTAGAGAGGTGAGCAGAGTAAGCCTGACTCCCTGTGTAAGGACTTCTGTGTTGACATCCACCCCTTGGCGCGCATTTGACCTTGTAGATCTAGTTGCGAGCGCCGAAAAACCTTTACTTTAAAAAAGCCAAATTCACACACATACAGACACAAACACACAAACAACTGTCTCACTGACGTCTATGGTGTAGCGCTGAGGCTCTTTGCCGTCGCTCGCATTGGATTGGATTTTTTCTCTAATATCGAGCACAATGTATATCCTTCTATTCTTTGCTGGGATATTGAATCTGTCTCAGCTCAGACCGCACACACACACATACGTACACACACACACACACACACACACACACACACACACACACACACACACACTCACACACACACTCACACACACACTCAAACAAACACACACAATAAAACAATAATAATCCAAACAAAACTGAACTAAACAAAAAACAACAAACAAACAAACAAACAAACAAACAAACAAACAAAACAGTAGCTGTCCTAAGTTTCCCTGTTCCAATCGCCTGAGTTCACAACTCCGGGTTTCCTTTATGTATGTGTGGCCAGGGTAAGTTTCCCTGTTCCAATCGCCTGAGTTCACAACTCCGGGTTTCCTTTATGTATGTGTGGCCAGGGTAAGTTTCCCTGTTCCAATCGCCTGAGTCCACAACTCCGGGTTTCCTTTATGTATGTGTGGCCAGGGTACAGGAACAGGT
>NW_004797402.1:886972-898646 GCF_000002075.1 Aplysia californica | reverse complement strand
ATCTATTTATTTATTTATTTTTATTTTTTATTTTTTATTTATGTATTTATGTATTTATGTATTTACTTATTGTCAAGATAAATTCTTAGTCCATTTAAGAACACATTTCTACATGGATTTTACAGATCAAAACCTTGATCAAAGGCACAGAGAATTTCAGGTAAATTTGCAGTTTGCAGTAAGGACACTCAAGCTTTGGAAATCACCAAACTTCAGCGACCATTTTCCCACTACTTTTACTTTTGACACCAGGTGACCTCCACCTACTTCAATCGCAAAAATCTGTACTGCTATTTAAGAAGGACGTATTTTGGGGGGATCAAAAACAAGGAAAACGAATAAGCTTCAAGATGATA
Source organism: Aplysia californica (assembly GCF_000002075.1). Classification (NCBI taxonomy): domain Eukaryota; kingdom Metazoa; phylum Mollusca; class Gastropoda; order Aplysiida; family Aplysiidae; genus Aplysia; species Aplysia californica. The sequence continues at coordinate 898,290 of NW_004797402.1, read as the reverse complement.
TCAATAACTCAATAATATTATTATGCACCCAAATTGACTAGCGCCGGATTCTACCATGAAGGCCTAAAGTAAAGTTGTTCCTGCATCCGATCTGGACTTTTGGGATTGTCTTGCTAGTGAGACAACTTCTTGGGTCTTCGACTTAATGTGGTAGGGTGACCGCAGTTCCTTCCCACTCCGCCTTTACTTCCCCAACTCGAAGTCAGGTACCCTGACCTGACCATCAATGATTTATTTATAGAGGCACCAGCCATCCATGTCCAGGTGCTGTTTTAGTCAGGTACCCATTACTACTGGAAGTGCAGGATGGGGCGAAATAAAAATGCGTGTCTGAACCGAGGCTCGAAAACCGCACCCTCAACCAGGTAGTGATACATAATATTTAATTGTATAACAAACGCAGTCTCCTTTGATCTGAACATTAACCCTATCTGTATACCCTGGGGTCATTTTGTAGCCCCGGGGTTGTATTCTTAAAATTTTAGAATACTTCTAGTACGAAGATCTCTTTGAAACCTTCCGTATTTCTTTAAAAAATCATTTTGACAGACTGCTATGCAAGGCGTAGGGATCGGATTAACGAGTAAATTTCCTCTTTGGAAAGTGGTGACACAGAGTTCCTCACGTAGTATGAATACGATAGTAAAACAAGACGTACAGATTGGGTTTAGTAGAACCCCTGAAAACAAAATCACTGCGGCGAGATGAAATGTCTCCGTAAAACCCTTCACATCACAAGAAAATACAGGTAGAGAAATGAAGAAGTAATAGCAACTGTTGATACTGAGTCCTGCCTGTATTTTATAGACAAACAGAAAAAAATGTGAGGCCACCTGTTACATAATATGTCACAGGCCAGCTAGCCTTGAGAGCCTACAACACCAAGTACTCAGGCTACAAAGGAAGAGGTAGACCACGCAAAAGATGGATTGAGAGAGTCAAAGAAACCCTGAGAAATTATGATATCCCAGTTGAAAGAGCTGCGGAGCTGGCCTACCACAGAAAACTACATCTACCCTAGACGCTTAATGGCAACAGAGGATGAAAAAGTAAAAGTAAAGTAAATAAAGTAAAGTAAATTAAAGTAAAGTAAAGTAAAGTAAAGTAAATTAAGTAAAGTAAATTAATTAAAGTAAAGTAAAGTAAAGTAAATTAAGTAAAGTAAATTAAGTAAAGTAAATTAATTAAAGTAAAGAGAAGTAAAGTAAAGTAAAAAAAAAAGTAAATTAAAGTAAAGTAAAGTTAATTAAATAAGTAAAGTAAATTAAGTAAAGTAAAGTAAATCAAAGTAAAGTAAAGTAAAATAAAGTAAAGTAACGTAAAGTAAAATAAAGTAAAGTAAAGCAATAAACGCGGTCACCTCACTGATAGGTCCTCCACTCATCGGTCCGGAACTCTCTCTCTCTCAGAACATTTTGAGGGATACAAATTTGAAGGTAAAACCTAAAATTAATTTTTAAAATCTAGGCCCTACTCCATGAAATGCCATCTTGTCTTGACAGTTAGTGCATCTTATTTATATTTATAGTCATCTTAATATTACGTGAAGTGCATAAAATATCTTTGAATGTTTCAGTTTGCTTCTTAAGCTTATAGGATAGTGTTGACCTAAAGAGTTCACATAATATACGCACGTTCATGCAATGGTATTTTGTGATTAGAAAAAGATATTGCAAAGGACGTAGTGCTGTATTGTTGCATATAATATAGGAGTGAGCGCTAGAGAAATTATCTGAATTATTATGTGATGTGCATAAAATATCTTTGAATGTTTTAGTTTGCTTATGCATATAGGATAGCGTTAACCTACAGTGTGCACATATACGCACGTTCAAGCAAGTGTATTTTGTGTTTAGATAAAGATATTGTAAAAGGCGTAGCCGCTGTTTTATTGCATAGGCTATGGGAGAGTATGTAACAGAAATTATTTGAATCACCATCATCATCATCATCATCATCATCATCATCATCATCATCATCATCATCATCATCTTCATCATCATCATCATCATCATCATCATCATCATCATCATCATCAATGATAGAGGCCATAATTAAATATAATATAAATATCGTAGCCCCAGAACTATTTTGTCCAAAGTGTGCTTAAGTGAAGATAATAATAATAATAATATCTATATATATATATTACAGAGAAGAAATAAGACCAGAGACAAAGCAAGTCCTGAAAGAATGGTTTATTCAGCAGGATTTTTACAAACTGAGATTAATAAACAACAACAGTGCACAAAGGGCAGCTCATTTTCTGTTAGTGTTTGATGAACTTCTCCGCCTTATGTAATAATAATAATAATAGATAGCATTTGTATAGCGCAAATCCCCGCTCAACAGCAAGCTCTATGCGCTTCACAATCTACACTATTACCTGACGGTATAAGGAGAGAGTAAGTCAGTACAGTGCAGCCTCTCTATAACGACCTTCGATATAACGACACCCTTTGTTGAGAGACATGGTGCCCAGGTCCTGACTTTTTTCTTTTATATATATAATTAGTAATATTTTAGTTGCCCCCCCCCCCCCCCCCCCATACCAACAATTCTCTATAACGACATTTTTTTCTGGTCCCGACGATGTCGTTATAGAGAGGCTGCAGTGTAGGCTAAGTATGTTCGACGCACTTCGAACTAATCCAACCTTCTCCACAACTTCTGGCTGTCAATAGTAACTGATTGTATCTCTCAGTTAGTATATTATCACTGGCAAGATCTTATAATGCACTAAGCTCAGAAAGCAAAATTTTACAGGAGAGAGAAAAAAAACAAATTATGTTTCTTTCTTTTAACAAATTATGGTTAGGACATCTAGCCAGAATGCCCCAGAAACAATTAGCAGCTAGAGCTTACAACACCTCAAAATCCGGCTTCAAATTAAGATGAAGACCAAGAAAGACCTGGTAGGATGGGGTTAAAAAGGTCCTGGAACAACATAACATATCCATCACAGACGCTACACACCGAGCACAGGACCGAAACCTGCACTTCCCCTCAACATCCTAAGGATACCAGAGGAAGGAAAAAGTAACAGTAAAAAGTAAAAGTATCGACTTATGTATTTCATCATGCTTTTCACAACAATTAAAAGTTGAATTTTGACAGGATCTACCCCGGCTGAAAGCGATACAATGCTTCAGCAGATTGTCTGAAATACTCCATTAAAAAAACCTCCCCATAGTATGGGAAATCAAACTCTGGTCAACAGTAAAGCACCCTATCACTACACCACAAACACCAGTGCCAAATTATGCACACGAGAAAGCAGTAATTTTAAACTTGCACATAAAGGAAATATAGCTCTTTTTCCATCTCTCATAAAGTAATAATGGAATACAGAGTAAATGGAAATAAGCGGAAACCTCATAAATGTTGTACATGTATTTCAAATCACCAGAAAAACAAATCCTCAAAACAGCAATCAGAAATATTGTACAACAAACCAGAACTCGTGCGCTCTTTCTTTTTGTAATCTCATGTAAGCAAAGGTGAAAAGTTCAAACAAGATCAACACGTTAAATATCTGTGATGTATCCATGGTATACAGAGTAAATAGAAATAAGCGGTAACCTCATAAAAATTTCGTATTTCAAATCACCAGAAAAAAAAAATCCTCAAAACAGCAATTTGAAACACAGTACCACAAACCAGAATAAGGGTGCTCTTTCAGCACTAAAAGCTCGACTGAGTTCGGCCTTTAACTCTCTGAGCCATGCAAATGGATAAAAACGTCTTTCGTCACTTCTTAAGAATGGCGTAACTCAATAAATGTGTAAAGAAAACAATACATGGTGATATCTAAACAAGCAGCAAAATCCTTTTTTGCAATCTCATTTAAGCAGAGGTGAAAAGTTCAAACAAGTTCAACATATTAAATATTCGTGATGTACACATCTGGTGCAATATATACCACAGATCATGAATTGAAGAATTACAATAAAAGTTAAAGACAGTTTCAATAAAACGAGTCCAAACCTGAAAAATAGAAACATCTCAATGACAACCAAAATGAGATTATAAAAGGCTTTGCGTGGTCCTACATTCTCTACCACTGTAAATGCTGGATAAATGCTGGATAATTATGAAAAGAGATTGAAGACATACTCGAGCCACAAACGAAATGTGGTTCCTTAGGTGACTGTTGAAAACTTCACGACTCACGGTAGGAAAAGAAATCAAATGAGGTTATGCTTAAAGACAAACGAAATGTGGTTTCATAGGTGACTGTTAAAAACTTTACAACTCACGGCAGGAAAAGAAATCAAATGAGGTTATGCTGAAAGAAGCCAGTACGGGTCGCTCAATAAAACAAAAATAGTCACAAAGAGATAAGTAGTGTTTCTGGGATACTTAAATTGACACCAGAACCTTGAACATCTTGATCTTGCTCGAAAAAAGACGGCAAAAAAAGACAGGGACAGACCAAGGGCAATTTGATTAAATGAACTTGAACAGACAGGTGACTGGGAAACAACGAGATACTATTGGTTGTTTTGTTTTTTTAGAGCATCCAAGCAGAGAAAGGAATGAAGTAGCATGATTCACAACGTCTGCTTCTGATTTGGCATTTCATGACAATGATCATTATCATTACCACATAATACATGAAAGAAGTCAATGGCACAATATATATGCACACACGAATTTACAGTTTTGATATTTGATCATAAAAGTCTTCTGAGTTCTCTCAAATGCAGTTTAGTATTCTTCTTCTTATTCGTGAAAATGTAATTAAACCCCTTTAGAAACAGCTGATCCTTTAAGGGGTGGGCTACTTTTTGTGATTATCAAAACTGCAACAACTACCTGACAGTACCTGACCTGATCTGTTCTCAAATGTGGAAGTTACGAGCTTCCTCTTCGCTTCGGTGTCTCATACAGCATGGGAACGACCAGAACATTAGAAAGTAAAAACAGCTCTGCTCTGACACACACTTTATATACCTAGAATATTGAAGCATTACACAACACACTTTATCTAACCATGACAAAAAGAACAAATATAGAAAGGATACAAAAAGCAAAAGAACGCAGGCTTTTAACACTTTGTCATAACAAGGCTCAAAAAGTAAAAACCCTTGCCATCGAAGGCAAAGGCATTTTGGGGAAAATCCAAAGAAACTGGGTGGTAAACATCACCGATCGGCGAGATGTGGCGGCAAGGTGTTAAGAACATGCGGGCTAATCCAAATTTCGGGGATTTCCAGAAATCTTGACCTACAAAAAAAGTGGGCTTTGCCCAAGGAGGTTATTTGTTGCTAGGTCCTAGGCATTGCCCTCCCTATAGAAGAAATTTGGTTTCATTCGTGTGTATATTTGTTTGGTTATAGAGAAAACTCTCCTTGTCTTTTAAAGAAACTGAACAAGGGTCCTAAAACTTTACCTTTGATTTTCTCAAAACAGCATTTTTCGGGATAGCCCCCTTGTGCTTAAAAGCGATTATATATTCTAAACCAACTGTACCACAGCTAGCATACAATTGTCTAGATTTTCTGTACAGCAGTGTCCATACATAAATACATACTAATAAAATTGTCACCAGCATTTCACAATAGAAACGTAACACTTAAGTGTGTTCACAACATACAAATGTAAACTTTTATAAAATGTCAGACAAAATTTCTGAAGTTATAAAAATGATAACAGCATAGAAAAGCATGTGGCAAACACAACAACAAAAAATCCACTAAAATGATATCACATTTGAAATAAAATGATATGGTTGTATTTCTGTTCACATCAGAGGGAAGAACATTCTTTGTTTCCTTGTCTTGCAATAAAAGTAGATTAAAAAAAACAAATTCAATAAATAGATAGGCCTAGTCCACAACTAATCTGATAAAGCAAAATGCATTTAAATACTTCAATGAAATTTGATCACAACATAAAAATATCTCACGTGATGTAAAAGTTAACACTAAACCCAAGAGGGAGGCTGACAGGTTTCACTAACAAGTCCTCTTTACTTCCTTAATTTCCCTAAATTCACAATCATCGGGTTAAACAATAGAGCTCTAATGCTATGTCCTGAAATGAAAGAACTGGAAGGTTTAAGGAATGTTATAATGTCAAACACAACATAATGAAAGAACATGACTTGATATTAAGATTTATGCATATATATGAATCTGAAAGCATATTCACATGAAAACGAACATGCGTACATGAATGACTTTTGCTAACACATACACGTCCGAGTGTTAAAATAAACTTACACACAGATGGCTGTATTATTGTAGCCATATCTCAATGTTCACTTCGTACAACCATGAAAAGGTTCAATAAAATATACACCTTCTGTCTGGAACGTTTTTTTATTATTAAGTGTTTTACGGCGCTTGCAACACAATAAGATTATTCATAAATGCTGAGTTAGAGGTGTTACAAGAGAATAAGAAACATTAATAAGAAAGAAGGAGAAGAGATAAGGACAATAGTTATTTTGCTTTAGTACAGTTTTACGGTGCTCGCAACTGCATAGAGTCATATGAGCGCCAAGGGGTGGATGTCAACAGAGAAGTGTAAACAGGGAATCAGACTTACTCTGCTCACCTCTCTAGCCTCAACAGCACAAAGTCTGCTGCGGCAATCAAGGCATCCCGGAAATAGTGGGTCACAAGAGTGTGACAAAAATACAAAATAAGTAGAGGAAAAAAAACGATAGTAAGGATGAGGTAAGAAAAAGCAGCAGTTCGCCCTATGTTGTTCCAGCACAGTATGAGCATGACATTGATGAATCAGCTGATTTACACTTCGGGATAACTGGTTTTGGCCCCAACGATTACTATAGAGCATGGGTTTTGGTTATACCGACGATTACTTCTGTTCTAAACAATTACTTTTCAACTCACATGCCGATTCTGTGATGTTTGACGCTCAATGAGCGAGAGATATCAAATTTGATAAAATAGCAGCTCATCTCTCGCTCTTTTGGATAAAACATCGATACCCAGTATTTAAGTCAGTATTGATATCCAGTAATCTTTGGGCCAATACCAGAGAATGCCATGTACACACTACCAAAGAGTCTACATAACAAGAGGGTCCACTCCTCTCTTTGAGCCAATTAAAAAACTCTCCTCAAAATTCGGTGGCGCCCTCTTCGCAAATACGCACCCTTTGCGAACAGAGTTAACCTACTTGTGTTAAAAAAATCAAAGTGAAACTTACAAGTTTTTGAATAAATAAAAATTCAAATTCGGAAGAACGCTTATTTAAAATGGTTACGCAGACAAAAAACCTCTTCCGGAAAAAAGGGTGACTGTTTTCTTCTTTTAATTTGACTTTGGAATGAAAGACGAGAGGTCATTGAAATAAAAAAAACCTAAAACTCTGCACTGAACGAACCCGAACAGCTAATGAACAGCAGTCGATCTGCGCACCCAAGGAGGTGCTATTCCTATTCTTCTTCTGGAGAAACGAAAAAGAGCTTGAAAACAGACTTCAGCGCTATCTGAAGCAAAGAGCGGACTTCCGGCGGACACTTTTTGTGCTGAGTGGACCATCTTGTTATGTACTATCTTTGACACTACACAGCGTACACGCCGAGGAAATGAGCGCACACAGTGACCCAGTCATGACCCAGTTCCAGGGTGGAATACACCAGGGGATGACCACGGTCCGTCACCTCACAGAAGAACAGCGCAGAGGACAGACGTCGCAGCGAGTCTGCGTCAATTCCTTTTTCCTCCACTTGCTGATCCACCGAGGCCCGAAGCTCGGCTATTTTCCTAACATTTCTGGAGAGCTCTCCCATCCGCTGGACATCTAGGGGGAATAACTCTGGCAGCAAAAGTTCAACGATGGAAAGAAGCGTGAGGATAGTGGACACTAGCAGCAGAATGTTCTCCGATGCTTGAGAACCTGAAAGGAATATGGAAAGGGGCAACCTTAGTGTACAGCGGAAAAGGAAATTCGCAATACAAATCACATTTCCACACCATAATCTCCACTCCCTTTTTTCCCCGCTCTCTCTCTCTCTCTCTCTCTCTCTCTGTCTGTCTCTCCCTCCCCCCTCTTTCTCTCTCTCCCACCCACCCCCTCCTCCTCTTTCTCATTGTCCCTCTCTCTCTCTCTCTCTCTCTCTCTCTCTCTCTCTCTCTCTCTCTCTCTCTCTCTCTCTCTCTCTCTCTCTCTCTCTTTCTCTCTCTCTTTCTCTCTCTCTCTTTTTTTCTCTCTCTCCCTCCCCCCTCTCTTTTTCTCTCTCTCTCTCCCTCCCCCTTTTTCTCTTTGTCCAAGACAACCACCTGTACTAGTGACCACTTCTCTTCTCCCTCTTTCATCTCTTTATATTAAAATGAAACTGCTCAAGACAATCACCTGTCTAAAACAACCCAGTTTTCTCCTTGACAATGCAGGACAGTCTTGAACAATTTCAACTAGATTAAGTTTCAGAATAAATTATGATATCAGCATAAAATTTACTATTTCTTCTCAGTATCTTTAACGCCTATTTAAACTCATACTCATGGATGTCAACTCAGAATTTCAACAAAGGGGAAACTTTCCGCGAGACTGCGACAGAAGACCATTTTCGCGAGGCACCTATTATTATTATACTGTTCAACCTTGAGTAGTGAAATAAAAACCATCAATTTATCAAAGCAAGGTTATTTCATACCAATTTGAGGGTTCGGGAGATAATTTCAAGTAAAAGAGTCACTTACCAAATATTTATAATCTTGAATATGTACAGAAAGTAGTGGCGCATTATTGGAAGGTGCCCCTCCCAGCAGTAGAGTTTAGCGGAGGAAATAGCAGTAGCGGAAATCCACTAAAGAGAGGATTATTGAGACCCATGATATTAGTCACTAAAAGTTAATGCTCTTCTGCAAAGGAGAACCAAGTTCAGAAAGCTAGAAAAAATCTCCAAAAAAAACAGAAACCTGTTGGATATTTTCTATGATTGTACCCAAGACCTCTGGATTACGAGTGAAGAGTTCTAATCTCTACATCAGGAAGATAACCAATACTTTTGTTGGATGGGACAAAAAACAAAATTAAAGTAGCTTAGGAAAGTTTATCGCTAGCAGGATATCAAACCAGCTGACGACTGGCACGAACAGCCAGCCAACCCTTTCATGGATGGATCCTGGAGAGGAGGGAGGGGCAGCTATATCATGTTGTAACACAGTACCTCCTGTTTTGATACCTATTCTCCAACCAAGTAACCAAGTAAGTAACGAAATCTAAAACTATGACAGCCACTCACCCCCTTTTAATTTTAGTAAGGTTTTACGGCGCTCGCAACTGTATAAGGTCATATGAGTGCCAAGAGGCGGATGTCAACAGACCACTATCAAGGCATCCCAAAAATAGCAGTTCACAAGAGAGAGACAAAAATACAAAAGCAGAAGAGGAAGAATTACGATAGTTAGGGTGAGGAAAGAAAAAGCAGCAGTTCTCCCTATGTTGTTCAAGCACAGTATGAGCACGACACTGATAAATCAGCCCATTTACAAGTCTACTGTGCATAAGAACACGTTAATATCCCCCCCCCCCCCCTTTTGGTAACGGCTTAAAGACAACGTCTGTCAGGCATCCCCAAGGAAAGCACTTCACAGCCCAAGGAAAGCACACTGCCCCCCCCCAAAGAAAGCACACTGCCCCCCCCCCCGAAAAAAAGCACACTGCTCCCCCCCCTAAAGAAAGCAGTCCCCAGCAGCACTGACCTAGTGAGGAGAGTCCACTGGCACGGAGAATGTCCACACATTTCTTGCTGTCCACTCCAAGAAGCTTGTCCAGCTGAGAGGAAAACTCCCAGTAGCCGGCCTGGGAGAAGGAAGGGTTGGGGAATGAGGAGGATGAGGAGAAAAGAAAGAAAGAAAGATAAAGACATTTTATTCATCCTCTAAACCCCCCCCCCCCCAAAAAAAAACCCCACAGAGATCAATATTTTGTCAAAATGCAACAATTCATAAATAAAAATCAGAAGCAAATAATAATTTTATCAAAATGCCACAATTCATAAATTATAACAATCAGAGATAAATATTTTGTCAAAATGCAACAGTTCATCTCAGCACTACTGGAAGATCTACTCTCCAAGTATAAGGAATCTTAAATAGTGAGAGACTTTAAGCTTTACACTCTAGCCCCAAAGCAGACGAGGAAACGCTCATTTTATCATACTGATGGCCATTATATCATACTGATGGCAATTTTATCATACGGATGTCCATTTTATCATAATTATGGCCATTTTATTATACGGGTGGCCATTATATCATACTGATGGCAATTTTACCATACGGATGTCCATTTTATCATAATTATGGCCATTTTATTATACGGGTGGCCATTTTATCATACTGATGGCCATTTTACATGAGACATCTAGTGCCGATGAATCTCTTTGGATAACTCGTCGTCATCAGGGATTTACAAGACAGGGGGGGTCATGGTTCATGTGTTCTTCAACCTATTGAGAAATGAGAAGTTGCAAACTGCATTTTGTGCGGTGTGCTGATAGAATGAGTAACTTCTTGCCATCCAATATGGTCAAAATTGTAGGTTTTCTATTGAAGCCATATTCTGTAACTAAATCCTGTCTTTTATTATGTCATACTTATAAACCGTAAAAATTTCACCAAAAACATGATGTATCTGTTTCATTCAGGTTTTAATTCGAGAAGTAACCCATTTTGTCAGCGTACTCTTCACATTTGGCGACTGGGGCCGTGGCTAGAGGAGGAGGGAGTTATTTATGGGGGGTTCACACAACGTGCTTCTGTACTGTCGAAATCGAATGTAAGCTGTTGGGAACCTGTCCCCGGGGTTTTATGCACCCCGCATAATTTATTTAGCAAAATTTGATAATTTTTTTCATAATTTCTGATATTTTCCTTTATCATTTTTAAATATTTTTTTAAAAAACCAAAATCGCACAATTTCCCACTTTTGAGCTGTTGGGGACGACCCCATCTCTGGACCTTTGCAGAAACCGACGTTTTCTTTATTTTCTTCTTCTTAGTTTGGTTTTAGTAGAGGTTTTACGGCGCTCGCAACTGCATACGGTCATATGAGCGCCAGAAGGGGTATTACAAGAGAGTAACAAACATAAAAAAGAAGAAGAGGAGATAAGGACGATAGATGTTCGATAGGAAAAAAGGAGCAAACCACACCAGGGCACCCGCCAATCGCCCACATTTTCTTTAGTGCCAATGCCAGCTCATGACAAACACACCGAACCCAAAAACTGATGAAGATGGACAGAGGTATAACAACTGTGCTGGCAGCCTGTTGCACAATTTGACAATACAAATGCAAACACACACAGACACGCACAAACACACACACCTACACCC
>NW_004797402.1:885265-886872 GCF_000002075.1 Aplysia californica | reverse complement strand
CACACACACACACACACACACACACACACACACACAGACACACGCACACACAAACACTCAAGGGTACAGAAGCACCACAGGATACCACACATTACAAGCCGTGGCGACAAAGACAAAAGGCAACGAAAGTCCTGCAACCTGTCTTCGTGGTTTTATGCACCCTGCATAATTTATTTTAACAAAATTTGATCATTTTTGGGCATAATTTCTGATTATTTTCCATTATCATTCTTTGTTTACAAAAACAACAGAATCGCATAATTTCACATTTTTGGGCTCAGTTTGCATAATTTCAGAATTTTTCTTGCATAACACGACGTGGACAGTGTAACTCACCCCATTCTGAGACTTGAGTAGCTCTGCCAGCTTGTCCATGGTGAGTTTCGCACCCCTGCGTCTGACACAGCTGACCAGCGAACCAAAGCCGTGCGTCACCGCGGATGGCTTTGGCTTCTGCGTCTCTTCAATCTGTCGCTTACGACGTGGCTGCACGGGCTCAATTTTACAGGGACGAAGTTTAGCCAAACTCTTGGGGTAAGAAGGTGATGTTGGGCTGTATGCACGTGATGTTGGGCTGTACGCACGTGATGTTGGGCTGTACGCAGGTGACGTTGGGCTGTACGACGCGTCTATCGGGCTGTACGCAGGTGATGTCGGGCTGTACGACGGGTCTATCGGACTGTGGGAAGGCCCAGTTGGGCTGTACGCAGGTGATGTTGGACTATATGAACGTGCTGTTGGCCTGCTCAAAGGTGCTGCTCTCGCCCTCTCCACCTCTCGGGATTTCGACCCAGATCTTCGGTCACTTTTCAAGGGAATCTTTCGTGATTGATCAAATCGGGAATACAATTGAATCTCCTTTGTGTCAGTAGCCTTCTCTCTCAAAACTGGAGGAGCTTGTGGGAAAGAAATGAGGTCGGATGTCGTTCCATCACGGCAACGAAGTGACTCTTGCTCAGATGGGATCTGTTTATCGAAAGAACCAGACATCTCACTTCTCCCTGGGGCATCATCATAATATATTGGTGGACCATCTGAAGACAAAGCTGACCCCATAGAAGATACTAAAGAAGCCTCTCCTGTTGACCCCAAAGCGACATCTCCAAAAGAATAATCTCTTCGTGCTCGCGTTTCTGCAGAAAGAGAAGCCGACCCCCGACCTCTCCTGAAAGATGCTCTAGCACTGTGACCTAACAGAGACCCACTGGTGGGATAAAAACCTAGCTTTTCGAATGAATCTTGTTTTAGGGAAGATGCAACATCCGCTGCTGGAGATGAACCAAAAGTGGCCCCTCCAGTTGTGGCCCCTCCAGATGATCCAAAAGTGGCCCCTTCAGATGATCCACAAGTGGCCCCTCCAGATGATCCAAAAGTGGCCCCTCCAGATGATCCAAAAGGGGCCCATCCTGCTGTGGCCCCTCCAAATGATCCAAAAGTGGCCCCTCCAGCTGTGGCCCCTCCAAATGATCCAAAAGTGGCCCCTCCAGATGATCCAAAAGTGGCCCCTCCAGTTGTGGCCCCTCCGGAAAATCCAAAACCAAAACCTCCAGCAGGTGGTGGTGGGGGTGGGGCTTGAGGAAAGGGAGGGGGTATGGCTTGAGGTGGTG
>NW_004797402.1:877824-884212 GCF_000002075.1 Aplysia californica | reverse complement strand
GTGTGTGTGTGTGACCTAAATTATAAGCCTGTGATTTTTTTTAAAACTGAGCTTACTAAACTCAGTTAGATGGAAACCGAACAAGTTAACAAAGCTTCAAAACTTTTTAAATCCAGATTCTTTAGTCTTGATTCTGTGTGCTAGAAAAGGGAAACCAACATTTTTAAAAATTTTTAATTGTTTTTTGGGGGGTTTTGAGTGAGGGAGAGACACTATGACATGAATTCGTGGGAAGTATGCCAGTTTGTCACAGGCCTCGACTGTGCCCTGCATGATGGAAGTTATCACTGACACTCTCAAAAAGAGTAAATGAATGATTGATTGATTGTTCGAATTGAATTTTATTTTTCAACTGTTTTTAACGAAAGTACATGCATTGTTGAAATTTTACGGAGTAATCTGCTTTGATTTGTATACAAAAAGGAAGAAATATTGAAATTCGCAAGCTGAATTGACATTTTAGAGGGACTATCTCTACACCACCAATTCGAAGATGGAGAATAAAAAACTAAAGTTACATCTACAGCATTAGTTTAGTTTTACGGAAAAGAAAGCAAGACTTTGCTAAACCTCTTTTACAAACTTTGCATTGGCTTCCTGTTGAGAATAGGATTGTTCAAGTTGGCCACCTTATGTCACAAATGTTTGAATGATAATGCACCATTATATTTATCAAATCTGTTAAGACTGTACATTCCAACTCGCAGTTTAAGGTCATCAGCTGACCAAAAAAAAGATTATTTTACCATCTATGAAACTTAAAACAATGGTTGAAAGGGCATTTGAATATCAAGGCCCCAAGATCTGGAATGCTTTACCAAGTACTTTAAGAGAAATCAAATCTTTTGATTCATTCAAATGTCAGCTGAAGTCGTTTCTGTTTTTAAATAAATAAGATGAATATTTGGGGTAAATTTCTTTAGTCAGAACACAACGTTTCATGTTACTGTTGTACGTTGTACAGTATTGTAAAGCGCTCAGAGCCTGTGCACTTTAAACGGAGTTGAGTGCTATATAAATGTCATTTATTATTATTATTATTAAAGTGCTGTAATTATGACTGTCATCAATACTCAAATACTAAAATGAAATTGTGACAAACTGGGTCTGTGACAAACTGGGCAGCCCCCACAGTTAACAGGAACAGTTACCTTCTCCGCTGGGAATACAACTCAGGGTAAGGTGGTGGGGACATCGCAGCTGATCGAGGCATCCCAAAAGATTGGGGTGGGGCCATCCTGAATAATCCGGGCATTGCGGGTGGTGGGGGCATACTGAAGGAAGGGGGTATTGTGGGTGGAGGGGGAATACTGAATGATGCGGGTATAGTGGACGGTGGGGGAATATCGAATGATGCGGGTATAGTGGACGGTGGGGGAATATTGAATGATGCGGGTATTGTGGGCGGTGGTGGGGGCATCGCGGGTGGTGGTGGGGGCATCGCAGCTGGTGGGGGCTTCGCGGCTGGTGCGGACTTCCTTTGTAGTGGTGATGAGCGTTTCGCAGGTGATGGAGGTATGTAGCTGGTACTCATTATCTCGCCACCGTGTTTATTAACGCCACAACTGCAATACATAGAGGGACACCAAAACAACGAAACAATATTAGCAATGTACTTTTAGATGGAGAAACAAAACGCATTGAGATAAAATTAATGCTGAATTGTAATATTTTTATGCCCCCGCCCCTCCCCGTAATCGACAAAATTTACATAATTTATGAGGCAGGCAACTCTGACCCTGACCGTCCGGACCAACCAGTGCTGGGTAGGATATCGCATACCAGACCAGGAGATGGACAGTTTGGTTTAAGAAACAGTTTTACGGCACTTGCAGCACATTAAATAGATCTTGTTAGTGTCGAAGAGTACAGATGTATAGCTAGACAGTTTTTTGTGTGTTTTAGTAAGAGATTTACAGCACTTGCAACACAAAAAGGTCATATAAGTGCCACAGATTAGAAGTGTTAAAAGAGAGTAACAAACACAAAAAAGAAGGAGGGGAGATAGAGAAGATAGGTTTTTTATAGGAAAGAAGGAGCACTCCACACCAGAGCACCCGCCAACCACCCACCTAGATACAGAATAATCAGTACTTTGTTAGTATTCTCATAGTTCAGGCTTTAAAGGTCAAAGGTAATACATGTTCTTACTTTACAAGATGATGAAGATGTTAGGAGTTTCATGGAAAATGGTAAAAATGACCTTCTTTTTTGTTCTAATAGAGGTTTTATGGCGCTCGCAACTGCATAAGGTCATATGAGCGCCAAGGGGTGGATGTCAACAGAGAAGTCCTTACAGGAAATCAGACTTACTCTGCTCACCTCTCTAGCTTCAACAGCACAAATTCTGCTTCGACTATCAAGGCACCCCGAAAATAGCAGGTCACAAGAGTGTGACAAACATACAAACGAAGTAGAGGAAATGACGATAGTAAGGATTAGGAAAGATAAAGCAGCAGTTCCCTGTTGTAGTTCAGGCACAGCTATGAGCATGACATTGTTGGATCAGCCCATTTACAATTCTACTGTGCATGAACGAGAAATGCCCCCCCCCCCCCTTTCCTTTTGGGAATGGCCTAAAGACACTCAATCAGTGGCACCGCCCCGGGGGGGGGGGGGGGGGGGGGGGGGGAAATGACCTTCTATATCTTTTTTTGTTACACTATGAAAGAACAAGTCAGACGGACAGACAGACAGACAGACAGACAGACAGACAGACAGACAGATAGGCTTTTTAGATTTTTAGTTTTAGGCCTATTAATCTTGAGGCACTTGCAACATAAGAAAGTCACAAAGTACCAAAGATTTGAGGCGCTTCTGGAGAAAAACAACACACACAGGAAAAAAAGTAGGAGAGATAAGGACAATAGGTTTGATAGGAAAGAAGGAGCAAACCACACCAGAGCATCTGCCAACCACGTACTACTACTAATAATAATAAATAGCAGTGTATAGCGCATATCCCCGCTCAAAAGCAAGCTCTATGCGCTTTACACTATATTATTACCCAAGCAGACCATAGAACACTCCGAAACATTCTCAGCTTCCCGGGAAGCAAACAGCGCAAGCAGCTGATTAAGCGCTCAAACGCTAACAAACTGACAAGATCTTTCGCTGTCTATAGCCGGGTACCCATTCCCACCTGGGTGAAGTGAGGAAAATTCGTGTGAAGTGCCTTCCCAAAGACACAACGTCGGGTCCCTGACGGGATTCGAAGGCACGACCTTATGGTTGCGAGTCCGAGTGCCTAGAAGAACACTATAACATTCATTCGGACATTCAACAGACAGAGTTACCTGGTCGGTTTTAGTGCTTTAGCTGGCTGTGAGACTGAGAGAAGATCTTCAGCTGGCTGTGAGAATGAGATAAGATCTTCAGCTGGCTGTGAGAATGAGATTAGATCTTCAGCTGGCGGTGAGGCTGAGAGAAGATATGAAAAGAAACGAACAAATTGATTATTTTGACGAGAGCCTGATTCCACCACGTTGCATCACAAATGTAACCAATAATGAAATCTCCATCACAATTGGTCGCTTTTAAGCACAAGGGGGGTTATCTCGAAAAATGCTGTTTTGAGCAAATAGAAGCTAAAGTTTTTGCCCCTTGTTCAGTTTCTTTAAAAGACAAGGAGAGTCTTGAATTTTGCTCGGGTGGCGGCCGAAGCCTACTCTTATCGATTTTAGACCACCAAGGGATCTTTAACGTGCACAACTTGCACACGGGACCTCCGAGATTAGCCGTAGAAAGGCTGCAGAAAGAATCAGAGGAGGGGCAAAGGAGGTGAATGGGTGGGGGGCAGAAAGAGGAGACGAAAGCAGACCACAGAACATTGCTACAGAGTAGGAAAGGAGGTGAAAGGAGACAAATTTAGAGAAGAAAATTGTTTGGTCGCTACCCGGATTCGAACCCGGGACCTTTGAATGACAGGCGAACACCTTAACCTCTAGGCCACGAGAGCCCCCTAAGACATTCAATATAACACAGTACTGGTGAAATGTATGGTCTCAGCATGGTGAGTACAGATCTGTCATGTGATGAAACCTGCAGCAACACGACAGGGGGGGGGGGGGGCTCTCGTGGCCTAGACGTTAAGATGTTCGCCTCTCATTCAAAGGTCTCAGGTTCGAATCCGGGTAGCGACCGAAAAATTTTCTTCTCTATAATTGTCTCCTTTCACCTCCTTTCCTGCTCTCTAGCAATGTTCTGTCGTTTGCTTTCGTCTCCTCTTTCTGCCCCCACCCCTTCACCTCCTTTGCCCCCTCCTCTGGGCTCCTGCCTCTTTCTGCAGCCTTTCTACTGCTACTCCTTGGCACCTTCTTACTGCTGTCTTTCAGCCAGACAACTAATCTTCTGGTAGGAAAGATCTATATATATAGCCTTCTCGGACAAGGGCGAAATATCTCGGAGGTCTAGTGTGCAAGTTGCGCACGTTACAGATCCCTTGGTGGTCTAAAATCAATAAGAGTAGGCTTCGGCCGCCACCTGGCCGAAATTCAAAATTCCCTGCCAACTGAAAAAGTTTAATGTGTTTAATAGGACCTTGTGCAGTTGCAAGCGTCGTACAACGCTTACAAAAAAAAATGACTACTACACCACAGACGCCAGAAAGAAATGGACAACACTGAGAAAGCAACCAAAAAAAACTACCTTCAACATCAGGAAGGAGGCTAGGTTCATCAACATGAGCTGCCATTAACTGTGGGGTTAAAATCTTTCTTCTCTGAAAATGGCCGCCAAAGTCTGTTAACTTCCATAGCCCGAGAGTCCTGGGAGACTGGAAATTTACATTTTTTGTGCCTTTAATCAACGTTTTTCAGTAAAATCCACATAGAAAAGTGTTTTCACAAGGACATAAAACGTGTTGAGCCAAAAAAAGAAAATGAAAAAAAAAATTGCCCATAGGCCAAAAAATGCCGATTTCTTTGATTTCATTATTTTGACGACTGCCTGATTTCACCACGATGCCTCACACACAAACACACACACACACACACACACACACACACACACACACACACACACACACACACACACACACACACACACACACTTTCGTAAACTAGTTTCCTATATATATTATATATGTGAGGCATGCTGACAAAATGAGTTACTTCTCGCAATTCACAGATGGAGATATTGGCCAAAAATCTACAATGGGTCACATTTGTAGATTTTCTATTGATGCCATATTCTTTAACTATAACCTGTCTTTTATTATTTCATACTTATAAATTCTAAAAACTTCACCTAAAAGCGTGATGTATCTATTTCCTTAAGGCTTGAATCCGAGCAGTAACTCATTTTGGCTGCACGCTTCACATATCATATTATATATATATAATATCATCACCATCCAGTGCCAGACCTGGGACAGACGTCGACGATCATGGCTCTCTATTCATTCCTTTGCCCGGATGCTCTAAAAAAAAAAGCTACGTTTCCCTGATCTTTCCCTGTTACCCATTTGTTTAGGTTCCCCAAGTATGTTGCTCTGGGCCAAACCCTGCCTCGCTTGCCTTCAACTTTGCCAGAGACAGCTAGATGTTCAAGACCATTACGTCTATTCAGGTGACCCAAAAACTGCATTTGTCGTGTCCTGATTGTTTTTAACATTGAACGACCAACGTGGGCTTCATCAAGCACTACCTCATTTGATTTCTTTTCCTTCCACGATACTCTTAGCAGTCTAAATATTATATATATATATATATATATATATATATATATTATATATGTGAGGCATGCTGACAAAATGAGTTACTTCTCGCAATCCACAAATGAAGATTTTGGCCAAAAATCACCATTAGGGTCAAACTTGTAGATTTTCAGTTGATGCCATATTCTCCAACTCTAACCTGTCTTTTATTATTCCCTACTTATAAACTGTAAAAACTTCACCTATAAGCATGATGTATCTATTTCCTTAAGGCTTGAATCTGACAAGTAACTCATTTTGTCAGCACACTTCACATATATATATATATCTATATATATATATATATATATATATATATATATATATATATATATATATATATATATATCCCTTGGTATACAGTATATATGTCAGGCGCACATTAGTTGGAGTCTGTATGTGTGTGTATGAGTGTGTATGTGTATGTTTGTGTGTGTGTATGTGTGTATGTGTGTGTGTGTATGTATGTATGTATGTATGTGTGTGTGTGTGTGTGTGTGTTTATGTGTGTGTTTGAGAATGTGTGTGTTCATGTGTGTTCGTGTGTGTGTGTGTGTGTGTGTGTGTGTGTGTGAGTGCACATGATGGTGTGCGTCAAAAATTAATGTGTGAATATATAATACAAGTGTGTGTCCATAAAAATAATTGAAAGTTCCACAAGTGCACTTACAACTTACAACATGCTCAATAGGA
>NW_004797402.1:874198-875900 GCF_000002075.1 Aplysia californica | reverse complement strand
TAAAAAGATGGAATTATTTTTTTTAGTGCAAGCTGTTATGTACAATTCATCCAAGTAAGGGAATGTAGAAGTTGACATGTTACATATTTTCCGTATTAGTCGATTAAACTTTTCTTTATCTAGTTCTCTTGTGTTCCCGGTCCATGCTGTTATACAAAAATTGATCATACTTTCTATGGTTGAATGATAAAATTTGGACATCAATGTTTTATCAACTTTAAAATACTTTAGCTTCCTTAGAAAAAAATAGTCTTTTGTTCACTTTGTTATGCAGGAGAGAAGTGTGGACACGCCAGTTGAGTTGGTTGTCTAGGGGTAGTTTCTTTTTTCTAAAATCAACAAGTTCTTTGTGGGCTTTTTCACATTTAACAGCAGCTTATGACTTTCACACCATTCCGAAAGTTAAGTACAAACATCCGATAAACGGTTTCGTTATGGTCAGCATGAACTAGCCCAATTATGGTGGAATTATCTGCAAAATCACCCGCGCAAAATTCAAAATTTCCTACTAACTGAAAAAGTTAAATGTGTCCCGCGCGCTCATATGACCTTATGCAGTTGCGAACGGCGTAAAACACCCACAAGAACAAACAAATCCTAGTCTGCTCGTTGCTTCCTTTGAATTAGACAGTTCTCTCTGTCATTTTGGCCGTTTCCAGTTTCAAAGACCATGAGGACAGAAACCAAATGTTCTAACTGCTCTATCGAAATCGCAAGATTATTCAGTCTTAATGCGCCAGATATTCAACGAATTGC
The DNA here is from genome assembly GCF_000002075.1 of Aplysia californica. NCBI lineage: Eukaryota > Metazoa > Mollusca > Gastropoda > Aplysiida > Aplysiidae > Aplysia > Aplysia californica. Next base: position 875,144 of record NW_004797402.1, on the reverse strand, counting down.
ATTCGAAAAAGCTTGACAAAGTGTTAGTTTTAGTTTTAGTAGAGGTTTTACAGCGCTCGCAACTGCGTAAGGTCATATGAGCACCAGAAGATTAGAGCTGTTACAAGAGAGTAACAAACATAAAAAAGAAGGAGGGGAGATAAGGACGATATAATATGTTTGATAGGAAAGAAGAAGCAAACCACACCAGAGCACCAGCCAACCACCCACTACGCCAGTAGGAAATGGACGGCAAAGTGGACGAAAAAACAACAAGGCCTACCTGGACCCGCCAACCACCCACTGACACAGTGTGAAACTCAAAATGTTTAAAGTCAAATTTCTCCAAACTATACAGATCTACTGATCAGAGAGAACTTTATAATTGGTCACTTTTATTGGTTTCATTGGTTCAGACAGTGTCATATTATCTCAAGGGTCAGAGCATCTCTGCAGGTTGGAAAAAAAATGAAAACACATTCTCCACACCTACATCTAACGTAACAGAAAAAATGTAGAAAGAGAAGAAAACTGCAAGAAACAAGCCTTAGTTTAAGTTCTGTGAAATTTGAATCAAAGAGACAGATATTCAGAGTGGGTGGTAGGCGGGTGCTCTAGTGTGGTTTGCTTCTTCTTTCCTATCAAACACCCATCGTCCTTATCTCCCCTTCTTCTTTTTTATATTTGTTACTCTCTTGTAACACCTCTAATCTTCTGGCGCTCAAATGACCTTATGCAGTTGCGAGTGCTGCAAAACCCTCTACTAAAACTAAACTAAAAAAGATATTGAGAGAGAGAGATAATCTTTTGGTCGGAACACAAAGCACAGTTCATAATATGTTACTGTTGTATTGGAAAGCGCCCAGAGCCTGTGTACTTTAACCTTGGCTGAGTGCTATAATATAAATGCCATATATCATCATTATCACTATTATTATTATTATTATTATTATTATTATTATTATTA
>NW_004797402.1:872302-874098 GCF_000002075.1 Aplysia californica | reverse complement strand
GGTGTCTGTGAGAGTGTATGAGTGAACGTGAGTGTGTGTGTGTGTGTGTGTGTGTGTGTGTGTGTGTGTGCGTGTGTGTGTGTGTGTGTGTGTGTATCTGTGAGTGAGTATGAGTGAACGCATGTGTGGGGGTGAATGTGTGAATACTTGTAGACAGGTGGACATATACATGCATGAAATATGCATTTGCCTGTGTAAGTGTGTATGTAACTAGATAGAATGATAGACCAATAGACAGTTAGACAGATAGATAGACGGATGGACGGACGGACAGACAGACAGACAGACAGAACAACTGACTGACCGATCGATCGACAGATAGATAGGGGAAAGAAAGAAATAAGGACACAGAGAGAGAGAGAGCGACAGAGAGAGGGAAAGAGAGAGAGATAGAGATAGAGAGAGAGAGAGAGAGAGAGAGAGAGAGAGAGAGAGAGAGAGAGAGAGAGTATCTGGCCAACTTGGACTGAGAGGAATAATACGGTCGGTTGCTTTTAAGCACGAGGGGGCTATCCCGAAAAATTATGTTTTGAGAAAATCGAAGGAAAAGTTTGTGCCCCTTGTTCAGTTTCTTTAAAATACAAGGAGAGTTTTCTCTATTCCCAAACAAATATACAAACCAAGGAAACTAAACTACTCCTATAGGTAGGGCAATGCCCACTTCTGGTGTAGGTCAAGATTTCTCGAAACCCCTGAAATCGGGGTTAGCCCGTATGTCCTTAAAAGCGACCATATTATAATGTCTTGCTTGTATTAGTAGAGATTTTACGGCGCTCGCAACTGCATAAGGTTATATGAGCCCCAAGGGGTGAATGTCAACAGAGAAGTCCTTACAGGGAATCAGACTTACTCTGCTCACCTCTCTAGCTTAAACAGCACAAAGTCTGCTTCGACAATCAAGGCTTTCCGGAAATATCTGGTCACAAAAGTGTGACAAACATACAAAAAAAGTAGAGGAAAAAGGACGATAGTAAGGATTAGGAAAGAAAAAGTAGCAGTTCCTTGTTGCAGTTCAGGCACAGTTATGAGCGTGACATTGATGAATCAGCCAATTTACAATTACAATTCTACTGTGCATAAGAATATGGGTAATGTCCCCCCTTTGGGAATGGCCTAAAGACACTTCAGTCAGTAACACCGCCCCGGGCAGGGGGTTTATAATATCTCAGCAGACACACATATGGGTGAAAAAAAAAATGTCTCAACACTGGAATCAAATTCCGGACCTCTGCGTGCCACGGCAAACAGCTTGACTGCTACACCACTGACACCAGTATGAAATGTTTTTTAGTTTTAGTAGAGGTTTTACGGCGCTCGCAACTGCATAAGGTCAAATGAGCGCCAGGAGATTAGAGTTGTTACAAGAGAGTAACAAACATAAAAAAAAGAAGGAGGGGAGATAAGGACGATATAATATGTTTGATAGGAAAGAAAAGGCAAACCACACCAGAGCACCCGCCAACCACCCACTACGCCAGTATGAAATGGACGGCAAAGTGAACGAAAAAACAACAACTAGGCCTACCTGGACCACCAAGTCTCCGAGACCGCGGTGGAGACTCCTCCGACTCTGAAATTTTCACAAAGATAAGTTGTGTATAATAATATGCGTAAGTGTGGGTGTATGTTTTAACAAAGATGAGCTATGTATATATATATATATATGTGCGAGTGTATGTTTTAACAAAGATGAGTTAAGTATATATATATATATATGTGCGAGTGTATGTTTTAACAAAGATGAGTTAAGTATATATATATATATATGTGCGAGTGTATGTTTTAACAAAGATGAG
>NW_004797402.1:870609-871995 GCF_000002075.1 Aplysia californica | reverse complement strand
TATGTGCGAGTGTATGTTTTAACAAAGATGAGTTGTGCATAATAATTTGCGTATATATATATATGTGTGTGTGTGTGTGTGTGTGTGTGTGTATGTTTCAACAAAGATGAGTTGTGTATAATAATATGCGTATTTATAATATATAATATTCTTCATCAAAAGCAAGGCAAATGAACAGGCTTTAAGATTATACAAATAACTCCATATGCTTAAAAATAAACGAGTGGCTGATTCCACCACGTCGCGACACATACACATTATATCTAAAATTATATATATCATCATTAACATTTCAACAGACCAAAACGCTTCTTCACATGGATTTTATAACATTTTCAATGCTCTGTTGAGACATTCTGTCCCACTTTTGCGACAGCGCAATCTTCCAATAGCCAGCTGCAGAATCTCAATTCGGCACACACTTTGCTGTTCAGTTCTTCCCATACGTGCGCTGTTGGAGACATGTCGGGTACGTACACTGGCCAGAAATATTTTGTCAAAATTCAAATTCAAGGTGTTGAAATAAAGCAAAAAAAGGTGCATAAAAAAGCCAGTACGTACACTGGCCACATGACATTCGTGTTATGATCTTCCAGAAACTGTGTTGTTTGTTAAATGGGCAGTGTAAGGGCAGGAGTGTCGTGTAGGATGACTGAGAGATTCTGATTTTTTCTTTGTGCTGTTTGGCACCGTGAAGACAGTGCTGTTGTTGCGGCTTCGTTAATTGCAGTTCTAAATACGGCGTTCTTGATCTACGTCCTGTACTTGCTGCTCCGCACCTCACACTGATGAAAGAAACATTTTCAAGCGCCCCTTGCATGCCCCGAGCTGCTACTTTTGAGAAACGAAACAATTTCGCAGATGCGACAGCAAAATCTGCCTCTCTTGAACACGGCTGGTCACTTGAGACTGTCCTTTTTTTTGCCCATCCCAGACATTTCAAGTGTGCTAAAATCTTTGTATAAGTCGAGAACAATACACGCACTGCATTTAAGCCGTATGGCTGCTTCTCAGGCAGATTTTCTGCCTCGAACAAGGCAGAAGCGAAAGTTGCGATCAGTTTCGCCAAGTTGAGGAGTCTTGTAAAGAAAGAAATTTTTAAAAAATTGATCGAAAAAAAGCCAGGACTTTTGTTTGAAATGAGCTCCAGGTCATCTTCCAGGTAAATAATTTTGAATTCTTTTATAATATAGCAACTAATGAACACATTTTACTAAAGCATGGTTTACTGTATTGTGGTAAAAAGTACTCATGGAAATAACAAAAATCGTGCATGGGTGTATGGACTAACAACTGCTCACTTGTGTCTCCAAAAATCGTGCTGATCAGGGCATATTTGGCCTTTTAATAACTTTTTAATGGTGTTTAGTATAATATATATATATA